>NW_009933155.1:0-4779 GCF_000696875.1 Nestor notabilis | reverse complement strand
GTAATGAAAAGGGAGATAACAAAAAGAGAAACAGGATAAAACCCAAGAAAAACACAAGTGATGCCCAACGCAATTGCTCACCGATACCCAGCCCGACCTGAGCAGCAATGGGTCCCTTCCAGGTAACTCCCACCAGTTTCCATACTGGGCATGACGTGCTGCGGTATGGAATAGCCCTTTGGCCAGTTTGGGTCAGGTGTCCTGCCTCTGCTTCCTCCCGGCTTCCCCTCCTCCCTGGCAGAGCATGAGAGACTGGAAAGTCCTTGATAAGGGTAAGTGCTGCTGAGCAAAAACTAAACCACGGGTGTGTTACCAGCGTTGTTCTCAGACTAAAGCCCAAACACAGCCCTGCACCAGCTACTAAGAAGAGGATTAACTCTATCCCAGCAAAAAAAAACCAGACAATGCTTAATTGGTGGGAATTAGCACATGTGTATAGCTGTCGAAGGAGCAGTATCATGATCATGTCACTTCACCCCCCACCAAGTTCCTAAGCCTTTAATTCACAGTGTATAATCATAAAAAGAAAAATTGCTAAATATCTGCTTCCAAAATGCAAATACTAATTTCAAAATACTTCCCACTGAATGCACTGTGACTTTGTAAAGTTTACAAGTGCAAAAATTGGTCTGCTAATCATTTTTCATTAGAATATTTTCAACTTAAGAGAGAAACATTCACGTTTACATAGAAAACCCTTCAGCTGCTTCCCTCAGCACATGAAGTGTATTCAGCTGGTTCACCAACTACACAACAGTTCAAAGTGTGCAGAATAATTATTAAGGATTCCCATTCTCTTAGTTTAACCATGCCAAAGTAGTTTACAAGCTTTCAAGAATATCTAACAAATAATTCAACAGGGTGAACACAAGACTCCAAGGAAAGAGCTAAGGTATAAGAATAACATAGCTGGGTGAAGAAACAAAACATCCTAATGGTTTTATTAATTTAAAGTTATTAAAAAATAATTTAGCATTAAGAGTATAAAGAATAGTTTTAACAGCGAGAGAGACGTTTGCAACCACACTGTTAGCAAACAGTTGAAATCTCTAGTTATGGCTTTCTCAACATTTCCCATTTGTGCCTCAAATATGCATGTATTCCAACAGTAACTATTTCAGCAACACGCAGTGTTTCCTGTGTGCCTGATGTAACACAAAATACCCATCTCAGTCAATGTTTATTCATTTCCTTCCAGTTTGCACAGTTAAATGAAATATTAGTTCCAAGCACAACAAGAATCGTTCCAAACCTCCAGACTTTGTACTTCAGTACAAAGTAAAGGAGAATCTTTAACAAGGTATTTCAGAGACAGTTCATCCCCAGTGTATTGCCCATGAAACTACTCTGCTTCTTAAATCTGCTCGTTTACCACATACGCAGGCATTATATATCTCATTGTTCATGTTCTTTCTTTATCACACAGGCTTTAAAAGGCCAAACTGATTTTGAGCTTTTAAGGGCAGCCCCACTGATTAGAGCACAAGCATTCAAGCATAGGCTGCTTCAGGATGCAGGAGTGTAGAGAAGCACAACGTTACTGCTGAAAGTTCTTCCTACATACATAAGGCACCTGTGACTGACTTTCTGTCTTTAAGTCAAGCATAATGGGTAACGTAAAAATATCCCTCACCCTGGACTCGATGCATATATATTAATTCAAAGAGGTAAAACCACTAAACATTGTCAAACCCAAATGCAGCCTGATAGTGCCTCATTGAAGTAAAATTATTTCAGTCAGTTCTGCCTAGACTCATTCCACCTCTTTAAGCACCCAACCAAAAAGGTTAACCTGGAAATGTGGTGATCTTAAACTGTGCATATATATCAACTCATTTAACCCCCCAGGATAAAAACTTCCAGGAGTTCTAATCTTTACTTTTGTGCCACGCTTACCTGCCCAGGGCTAAGGGGACTTAACTAATCTCCCATCTGCATCAGTATGAGATTCAGAGCACACACGTGTATTCAGGCAAGGTGTCTGCTGGTGTCCGTGTTACATGACAACCCCCCTCGGAAGGAATTGTGGAATTACCACCCATAACAGTGATAGTGAGAACTGTTCACATTCAACTTGGGACACTGGATATTTTGCTATTCATTAAAACAATAAAATTAGCAAACAATAAAGGGAAAATTTACTCATAACATTTGGCTAAGGAGAAGACATACGTATATATTATGTCATTATATAATCTATCTTATTGCTCCATAATAACGCACACACACGAACTATTCAGCGGTTGCCTGACCTTATCGATTACTAAGAGCCACTAAACTTTGCTCCACTGCTCTCTAATCACCTGGTCTCAGAACCAGATTGGGCACACAGCACCCACACCTACTATGCCTGAGGAACAAAACATTTCTAATGAAGAGATGGCCACTTAAATGCTTCAGCCCCTATCTTCGTTATGAAATGCTTCTTCTATTCTACTTCCCTTTCTGGTTTGGTAGGCACCAGGAATTTATATTGCACCTCTAGAAGGGTCCATTAATTTACTTAATTCCCTATTTGCAGCCCCTTTAGATGCCAAAGTAACAGCCCTTGAACCGGCAAACACAGCAGCTGTGTATCTGTGTTGCATAGCAGTACCAGTTGTTCTTCTATCATCTCAGGTACTGAACACTCAGTGCCATGGGGAATCAGTAGCTTCTCTCCAACAGCTAATGTAGTCATCAGCTAATTTAACAGTTCCTTGATGGTCTCCTAGCAGGTGCCACATAGTTTCCTACAACCGGCCTTATTATTTAGCCAGGATGAACTTGAAAATTAAAGGAAGTTTTCTTCCATTTTGAGTGTTTCCATTTGTTTGGCAGATTTTCTGTGCAGACCAAAAGAAAAATTCAGCTGGAATCAATGCTACTTTCTCAATGTCAAGTCAACTTTTATTTTGCCTAGAGCCACAAACTAAAGACTTGCTAGATTTTGTACTATTGTGGATAGTACAAAATCCACTAGAACCACAGATCCAATAAAAAGTTGCTGTATTGGTGGAAATCTTTTCTGATGAAGCTTTTGCTGATTAAATAGTATGAAAAGTCTTGGGAAAAAAACCCAACCCAAATAATATATGCAATAGTGCAATAAGTGAGAGTGTAAAGTGCTATTTTCAGACTACTATAAAAATACATAATAATTAATGATGACAGTTGTCCTAGAGGGGAAAAGAAAAAAAAAAGGTTATTCTTAACCTCCAGCTGAAGGCAAAAGCAAAATCAAAATTCTCCTGCTGTGAAAAATCGATTGCACTAATATGCATGTTGGTACATGTCACATACAAGTAGAGGTGTTGGATATAAATGCACTGACTAAATCTTACAAGCTGTAGAACTTTATCACACAGGCTATGAGGTTGTAGCTAATTTACAGCATCCCATTCAAGAAAGATGAGAAACAAATGGTCAAAGCCCAGAGGAGATCATCAGATCATCTGAAATCTAGACAATACGACCTCTGTTTGAAAAAGTTATGTTTCTGTACTGCTTGGGAGAAAGAAAATGAGGATTCACATGGAGATAGGTGATTATAAAAGACCGCTGTGAAGAAAACAGAAGTAAACTGCATTCCATGATCATTGTGTGCAGAACAGGTAACAGGTTAAATTGCATAGAGGTTTAAGTTATGCAAAATATTCTCACTAAATAGATGAGCTGTTCAAACTACTACCTCAACCCTAATCTATTTTTCTGTTAGTTGAAATATATTTAATATGGGCTCAACCCTTACGTATTGTGAAGTCAATGAGTTTATAAAACCAAGGAAATTAAAAATACCAGACATGAAAAAGGTGCCTCAATCACTAAAGACAGCAGCAAAAAATCCCACTGACTTTAGCAGGTTCAGGATTTTATCCCATAAGAAGACAAAATGCTATTATGACTTTATTTGCTTTTGCTTTCCTAGTTGGGTACATGTAAAAAAAGACAGAAATGTTTTACTGAGTCCATAATCCCTGCAGCAGAAATTACAGTTCCTAGCAGTAGCTGCAGAACTGATTTATTTGTATAGTTAGTGGTACACCAAGACAGACTCTGGAGCACTTGGAACAAATAAACTTAGAACCACAGCTGTAGTTTGAAAAATGTGAAAGACAATGACTATGCTGTTTACTAGCTTTCATGTGGATTGCACTACTCTTTTCAGACACCTTTGTTTCCTGATACCAAAAAAGATAGTATTAGAACATTCAAGAAACACCAAGTATTAAATTGACAATTTATGATTTTTAAGGCCAATAAACATGTGCTGGTAGTTGTGTGGTTTTTCTTCCTTTATGGTTCATCTTGCATAAAATCCAATCTTACCCAGTTTTCTTAATTGTCCAAAAAGCAATATCCTGGGAAGAACATTGCTGAAACCAGTAATTGAGTGAATCGACTAGGAATCCTAGCTCTGTGCTCATCTAGCAAATACATGGCTTTACAGAATAATTGTCTTCACTTTGCAGTTACACCAAGAGCAATATTTTACAGATAAAGGCAAAAATACAGGGTGAAAAACCACCTTTATTTTTCAGCATTACTTGGACAAGAGCTCAAACCATGCTCTGAAAGGTCTTAACAACTTCACCCCCAGTTTTGTACATTTACTATCAGGCAATGTCCTGGGTTCAGCTACAGCAGTCATGTTTTCCCCATCCCTCCAGGAGCAGGGGGAGGAAGAAGGTGGTGAGTAAGATAGTTTCTGCGTGGTTCCAAGTTGCCAGCTGGGCTTAAACCATGACAGTTCCATGTGGCACCCAACATGGGGCACGGAGGGTTGAGATAACAACAGAT
>NW_009933154.1:9764-43889 GCF_000696875.1 Nestor notabilis | reverse complement strand
GTTACCAGCTGGGCTTAAACCACGACACATATTAACTAAACACTAATGCAGTGAAAATATACAGTCATTGTAGGTTAAATGAGGTTTTATTTTTGCACTAGTTTCTACTCTGTCCTTTCCCTTTTTGCTGTTTTTAAAAAACAATTTTGATCACAGTGATTTGACATCATGCTATTTTAATGTACATCAGGTGAAATCCCATTATTAAAGGTAGACTATATCCCATATTAGGGATATGAAATACAGAAATCTTGTTAACAACGGGCCCTTCTCAGATTAGGGCAGCCATCCATATCTTAAAGGGCACCTTCAGAGCACCCTCTGAAATGTAAGCCAAAGACTGACCATTAAGAAGAGGACTAGATTCATAGGAAGTATTTCTGAAATCTGACTATTGATAAGAAAAAGTCTGGTTTGATCAACCCAAATTAATTTTTTTGATAAATAAAAGCTCTGTTTTAGATGTAATACCTCCATTACTTGACCTATGATGGAATTGTATCTTTTGGTCACATTTCAGATATCTCTTTTTACCTTTTAGAGATTTAAAAAGTAAAAATCAGTTTCAAAATAAAAAATTAAAAAGGTTTGTCTGGGAAAATTTCACTGAATCTTTTACCCAGAATTTGTTTTCTTTGACTATTTCCTTTTCAGCAAAGTTATCTGTTGGCCTGATCAGGAACTTACAACTTGTCTCAAACAATCCAAATGTGCATTATTTAGCCATTGAAATAGTCAAATTATTTAATTGTATGCAATCCATAGTTCTACTTAGCCCAAGTAAAGTTCTGCAAGAAAACCCCTGGTAATTCCCTAAATGGCTTCAGAAGTAGCCTTAGGAGTCTACTGAGTCATGGAATGTCAAAGGAAGTTGGCACCCTTGCCTACCAACTGCCTGTGTAAACCACCTTAGCACCTCTAACAGATTAAATCTCTGTGTATTTTAGCAATTAAAACAATATTTTTATAAAATGTTCCCTGGGTGAGTTTAAACCAATAAACAGTAATTCATCATATACAGTAAACAAATCAAACAATTAAATACCCAAACCAAACCACTAAGGCTCAGAGGTAATTTTATATATACACGGCTAGCAAATGAAACAGTAATCAGGGTGTGCTTTCTGTAAAGTAACATGGAATGTTTCCCAAAAAAAACCTGCATAAGAGGACTGTGTAACACCAAGAGGATGATAAAAAGCAATTTAAAATCTATACAACACGAACAGGATTTCAAAGTGCCCTTGAAAACATTATAGAAGGAAAGACCGGCCTTTCTTTTTTCAACCACTGTCTTGTCTAGAAAAATGTCAGTGTTTCAGTCAGCTATTTTTCTCTACATACAAAAAAACCCTCCATATTTTTGCTCTTCACACAATGAAAAGTTTATTTTAAAGCCTACAATTTCCCTGCCAGTTGTGGTTTTTCACCCTCTCACAACTTCAGCCAATTTCTATGTATTCCCAATTCATCACTAGGAAAGGAAGAAGCTGAATAATATTATTACATAAAATATTTTTAAGACACAGACACCCCCAAAACTAGTGCACAGCTTCCTTAAGAATGCCAAAACCAAAAGCATGGACACTTTCAAGAACATTTTCTTCTCACAATCTAAACAATATTGTGCTACTGCTCATTTGTCCCAGTAACACGGGGGCTGAGGAGACATCTATTCTCTGCTTACCAAGAAAATATTTTGCAATATAATAAATTATTAAAAAAAATAAAATACAGGGCCCAGATTTTTTATCCCTAACGAATTTTAAAGTTAGAAATCTAGATAATGAGATTTCTGTGTAATGCTGAATTGCACCAAATAATAAAAACCCCAACGTTCTTTTCAGGCTGCAGGAGTGCTAGCTCTGTGTGTCAGCATTGTTTTGTTTGTCCAATGAAAGAGGGAGTGAAAATTGTGAGAAACAATTTTCAAGCATTACCAGCTTTGGTCTCAGCATGTAACCTTAACAAAGCGGGAGAGCAGCTAGCTATTTAGCATACTTAAGCCATCATGGGTTGCACTAAAATGCTTGAACTCTTATGGAGCAGGCAGGCCTGCACCTGGTTGACAGCCATATATTGGTCTACATGAAATTGATGGCACGTGGTAAATTATAGGCTTCTATAGGGCACACATGTTAAATGTTAGCCCTGAGAGGCTTGTTAAGACTGTTACAGCCCTAAAGAGCCCCTTAAAATAATAGGCTTTTATATTCATTGACTCTTACAAGTACCACAGATTGCATCTTGACCTGTCCTGTCTTAGGGATGTAAACATTAGAAGCAAGGAACAAAGATGAGAAAATTTTCATATAAGCCAACCAGGTTTAAATACATATATTTTTATATCTTTTATTTTTTCTTAGGGTAAAAATGGACTAATTATGAATTTAACAATGTCTATCATAATTATAAACAGGGATGTTTGTAAAGTTGAGTGATATAACTGCATTCAGTAATAGCAAATTTCTGTTGCCTCTGAAAATCCAGCCATATTTCATTTTATTTTATTATAAAGAACATGAAATATATAGCTAATGAAGTTGATCCTACTGCAGAATGGCAGTCTTTTCACTACAATCCTTGTATATCTCTAAAGTGAAAACTGGTGCCAATTACAGACAACCAGAAAAAAAACAAGAGCTTCTTAGCAGGGCTCCACAGACTTCTCTGTGTAGATGGACTTGAACTTTAAAGTTTGGAGGCATATGAAATCTTCCCCAGCATCCTAGGTGTAGCAATATCTCTCTTAAACTCAGACAACTCTATGACTAGTTGCCTCCTTCAGGTACTTCCATTTACAAGCATAACCTTCTTCACCCTCTGCACAGTGAGAAATGCAGCTCAGTGAGCTCCAAGGACTGAATTGTTAAACATGGCACAACATAGACATTAGAACATTCATAAGCTCAGGGAATATGTTTCATGGAGACTATAAAAATTAAGGTATGGTGACTGCAGAAAAGATAGAGGTAAAGAGTGGGTAACTGACAGGGTGGACAGAGCCCCTCAACTTTGGACTGAGTTTCATCTGTGGATAAAGGTAAAATATGACTTTTTATCACATTTTTATGGCACATGGGAGGAGATCAAAAAGGGGTTGTCTATGTGAAGTTTAGGTCTGAAGGTTATCAGTAACTCAGTGTAGTAGAAATACAACATGAGGTCGCTCAGAGTTAAGAAGGTGCACATTCAGTGGGAATTCAGTACTGCTTTTACCACCTATCTTTCCAAACCAGCTGCGTGCTTTCTTCATAGATGATGAACGTTTCCCAACAAAGCCACAGCAGAGAGCATCATAGTAATTTTAAAAATATCAAGTAACACCCAGTATCATTAATGTCCAGGCTGAACATTTTTATGAAATGGTTGTTAAATCAACATCCTTCGTACCATATGCAAAGAGAAAAAGGCCAAATGTAGGTCACGGCTTAATATGCACATCAGACGTTAAATTTTGACCCCACTAAAGTCAGTGGCAAAGCATGGTTCAGTTTCTCCAAGAATAAATCAGTTTTTTGACATCTGTCTTTCCCTGCTTCCTGTTCAGTGTAGCTGCACCCTAGAAAAATCAACTATTGTCAGAAGAATTTTCCTACACTGATGCTTAATTTTTAGGTAAGTTAAACTAGGTGGATCTCATTTCCAGATCATCCCATGATCAATGGATAAGGTAAGACCAACCTTGTTCCCAAAACAAGTCTTTAGTGTCATTCATTACACTAAAAGTTTGCTCTTCTGCTGACTGGGGAGGTAAATTTACTGGTTTAAATGATTCAGCCTTTAGACAGTTCATGTGAAGTGAGACAAAGCAAATCCATAATTAAGCCACTCGCAAGTGTAATGTAGATCAACTTACACTGCAGTCTGATGCTGTGTACTAGTTCTGCATATTTTGCTTTCCTCACAGGAAAAAGTTACACTTCAGTAACTTTTTTGTTTATAGAAGACGTGATTATCTTCAGGTCACCTACCAGAGGTACCTAAGTTAAAGACTTAGCTATTAGTCTGGACAGTTCATGATGTGGAAAAGGAACAGTCCAACTCTCTATCACTACCTCAAGGACACTCCATGGGAAAGGTAATCACAGGTATGACAACAGGTATTTTATGGGATCTGCATGTTCCTCACAACCATGTCCACCCTGAAGAGATATGCCACTTTTCTTATAGATAAAGTAAAAAATTATTCAGATATAAAAAAGTCTTGGATAAGCAGAGAATGGGACCCAGAGTTCCTTTACTGTTCTCCAGAACTCTGTTCCTTGCAGAGAACATTTGTCCACATAATACAGCAGTCATCATGTTTCATATGGTTAACATTTTTTACATAGCTTGAATTAAAAAGGAAGCTATAACACTAAAGTGACTGCCCACAAGAAGTGGGTAACATCTCTTCAAGGAATTGAAAGAGAACATTTTCTTCCCCTGAAAACGAGGTGTGGATTCCTCAGCACTGCATAATAGTTGAACAAAGCTTTTCCTTATAATAAACCATTTATTTGGATTTCACAATATCTCATCACTTCAGCCACAGCTGGTGACCATGCCAGGAGCACTTCTCACATATCATTTGCAATGTTTTCTTTCCAATTACTCCAGGGAGAGGAGGGGAGAGGAGCATGTGGGACAGAGCTGTAGTTCTTAGTGAAGATTTAACAGTGAATCTCTCTTTTCACAATAGCACTACTCAGAACTGCTCTGTTGGAGTACTAGTGAGAATTGCCCACTGAACTACGCTTTTGCCCTGTTATTAGTGGTCCTGCCAGTGTTTGGAGGACATGATAGTGTGTTATGACAGCACTTCTTGCAACACCAAACATAAATGCTGGAGCTTTGTGTGTATGTGTAAGAATAGTCCAACTGTGCCATACCAAAGGCCCTCCTAGATTGCTATCTTGCCCCCTAAAGTGGCCAAAACAAAAGGGACATGACAAGTTTAAAATTACTATTTTTTTGGAAGCCTCTTTTAGCTCCAGCAATTAGGGGATTTTTTACACCCTTGGCCAAACATTTCAGCCAGACTATTAATGTTAACAGCCTCAAGGACTGTTTTTAAAGTCATTTCTCCTTTTGGCTCCAGTCATATCCTACCCATGTTTCTAGATTTTATTTGTACACTGAGTAGAAGACAAAGAAAGCAAAATGATGGCCTTGCACATTCTTTTTTGTGTAAGTGTCAGATGCAATTTTTCTCCATGATGAAAAAATATATCACTCAGGCTGTTTAAATTGTTATTCTGGTTCTGTGGCTGCTACATGACTTCTAAGATCCTTCGACTGGCTACATAACACTTTCTGGGATGAAGGTAGCAGAAGAAAGGAAAATGATATTTCACATCTGTTTGAAACATTAGTCATTATCTTGTCTCTGGCTAAACAAAATACTCATCAGCCAAGTTTTAGTGTAATGTTTTGCCTTTTACAAGCACAGCCTCAAAAATGCTGATTTGTGCAACATGCTGACAAAGGGATGGTCATATACGCAAAGGTTATTTCTGTGATTAAAAACGAGTCAGTATCCTTATCACACAGCAAGGTATTTTACACTTCTCATAGGAAACACTGGGGTCAGGCTGGTCTACTGGCACCGTGCAATGGTGGAGTTAAGGATCCCAAAAGGAGGAAGCAAAGCAAGAAAAAAACATCACAACATTAGAGAGAAGATTTTGGCCTGTTCAGTGACCTGCTTAAAAGAATCTCTTGGTCCAGGAGAGTGGTTAAGTTTCAAGGATCACCTCCTCCCAGCTCAAGAAGGTCCGTCTGGTTGTGCAGGAACTCAAGCAGAGGTGGCAGGAGGCCTGCAAAGATGAACAAGGAGCTCATGACAAAACTCAGACATAAAAAGAAAGCATACAGGAGGTGGTAGCAAAGACACAAGGCCTGGGAGGAGTACAAAGACACTGCCAGAGATCACATGAAGGGATGGGATCAGACATACCAAGGCCCATTTGGAGTTCAGTCCAGTGAGGGACATAAAGGGCAGTAAAAAATGCATGCACTTGAGCAACAAAAGAAACACTACGGAAAATGGGGGCATCCTGGAAGACGTACTTTTCCTGCACACCTCCTTTGTGATTGTATGACTTTCAGAAGGGGTTCCATAAACTTCAGTCACTTGCTAGGGTTAGTCCGTTTACTTTGGACTTTATCAGTCAAGAGAAGGTTGAGTCAAGACACAGCAACAGCCTTAAAAATTATAACAGATGGTCTACAGAAAGGGACAAGTGACCGTGTTCAAACTGTGAATACATTTACATTTATTGCATACACTTATACTGGTTACCACTGGTTCAGAAGGGAAATGAAATTTCATGTATGAAGGAAAAAGTATACATTTTCAACTACAGTGGAACAGTGGTATCTAGATATGTGGAGATTTGTACTGCACATTAGTGTATAACCTGAAGTCTGTAAAATAATGCGCTTACTACATTATCATGAATTACAACCTGAAAAATAACTCAGCTCTTGAAACTTCATACACAGTAAGAAGTTACAAACTAGTCTTTCTTTTTTTATTAACCTACTGCTGTAAACCCAAACATACAGTTGTTGTTTGTTTCCTTCGTACCCACCATCTATATACATGTCGTTAGCATTCGGTTGTCACCATAGTCACTGGTGAAAAGCAGAATTCATTAAGAGTCTTTGATTTTAAGTATCAGCACCAAGTTTGTTTAATGTATAATATGGCAGCCTTCATTATTGATAATAATAAGCAACATGTTTCCCTAAGATTTGATATCACTTCTTCACACAAGCAAACCCAACATGTCTCCTGGTTGTTTGTTTGGTTTTCCTTTCATGTCATCACAGGAGATCAAGATAGTCACTCAGCAGTTATTATGTGATGTTAGCGCAAGCAACCTCTCTGCTCAGATTTCTGTGACTTACTTTGAACATAATTACATACAGAAAATAAAACTCAACCCTAAATAAACACAGAGAATCTGATGTCAACTGATTAGAGCACAGAGGGGACCCAGAGCAAAGGTCCCATTGCTCCATTCTTAGCGCCTCCATTTCTTTATAATTAATAATGGTCTGTATTCCACTCAGAAGGTAATGTGCTCAAATCTTTCAAAGTTAGCAGAGTTTTTCAGCTAAAGAGTTACTTCAGGTAGCATATTAACTGAACACCCAAAGCAAACTATACATACTGTCATGAACTTAGCTAAACTGTGACTGAGGCTCCCACCTGAAGTTGCTGTCTTGGCTTTCTTCAGGCTGCATTGAGAAAGCAAAGCAGCTTCAGATAACTGTTTAACCATCCTTGCCTATACACTGTGCTTCTCATCATGGAAAGTATAAACCTCCCCCCTCGCAAACAAGGAAGGACTCCATATTACTAGCTCAGCATAGAGACCTACCTTCCAGACGGCAGAGATTTATACAGGTCTTGGAGACCAAAGTCAGCTGTGATGGGGTGAGTGGGATTTAATTCTACACCAGATTCCACTCTTCTAAAACATGCTGAGTTTTTCTGCTTTCTATTCTCAACTGACCTACTTATCTTTCTTCTTCATTAAATGGCATTATAACTTAGAAGATTAAAAAAATTACAAAAAATACTTACTTGTAGTTACTGTATTCAAGTTCCTCTCCTAGAATAGCTCTGTGATATACAAAATCAACTTACCCATCAGAAGCATCCTATCTGCAGCTCTGCCGGTTGATATTTGCCTCTTATGACACCTGTTTTGTGACCATGATTAATGGTCCATCTGCAGTTATAATCCATGTCATTTGGAAGCTGCCTGTGTCACACACAACACTTCCTGCTTTAGTGCTTGGACTGGAAATGGTCCATCCATAAAGATGTCTGCACATTGCATACCATGACATGAACACATTGTGTCCCTCCTCTCTGTGCCAAGGTGCACCACCTTGATCATTGAGGTAGCTTTGCCTTTGTGACTTCTGTTACAGTCAAAGTTTTGTTTATCAGTGAAGAGGAGGTACACCTTTTTCATTTATATTTACATACCTATAAATAACAGTAATAATGCAACTAAAATCATAATGTACAAACTTCTTAGCTTCTACCCCTTTTCCTTGTGCAAGGCTCATGCTTCTCCTGCTCTGCATGTTAAGGTGAGTGGTTCCACAGTGATATTAGCAGCAGTGGGATGTTGCAGGGAGTAGTCACCATCTAGAGTCCTTCACCAAGAGGAATAACATGTCCATGTAGAGGGTTTCCTCTTCCCGTCTTTTCTTTATTCCTTTTAAACTTTCTTTTTCTGTTTTATTTCAGTTTAGGGTCATTTATATATGTTCTCTAACACACATTTCTAGCTTTCTCTTTCTTCATTGGTCTACTGTTCCAAGGTTCATCCACATTTACTGCATATGGTGACATTTACATATGTTATGTTACTATTTGTTTGTGGTACCCCTGTAACCAGTTTTGTCAAAGTCCTGGTCTGCAGTGTCTCCACTTCTCTAGATATCTCTTGTTGTAGCAGGTACGTCCTTTTCTACTCTGAGTCATGATGCTGGGGTTATAAATATTCTACCTAGAAAAACTTCTTGTTACTGCTAACTATATAAAACTCTTTGTACCACACAAAGATAAACAATTTTACTTTAAAAAGTTAGGTAGATACACCTGGCCAATTAGATAAATTACTGTCACATTTGAACCAAGTCAAACAAAGCTATAGACAGGTCAAGAAAAGTTTGGCCAGGGCAGACCTGACAAACTTCTGTCCTGACCTTGCAAAACTCACTGCAAAGTGTTTTACTAGCAATAGCAGTACCATGCTGCAAGACTACACAGTTACACTCCTTCTGGCTCTTTAACCTCTTTTCCCCCTCCAAATCCACTTTATAGGTGGATCAAGTATGAGAGAGGGAGGGGAAATAGGGAAATGTTTGAATGTTCTCAGAGATAGGTCTTCCAAATGACAAAGTCAAAAGGATGAGCTGTTTTCCTAGGATTTAATTTATTTTTTCTTAGGAGTTTTCATTTTCATTGACTGGTTTTAACATTCATAAAATAAAGTTGACAATTGACTTTTCATTTACTAAATGAAAAATCTTTCTTGCCGGGAACTCCAAAGCTGGTTATTTACTGCAAAAGCCAGAGTTATGTCAACAAAAATTAGAATGGGGTTTGGGGTTTTAGTCAATTTATTTCAGTGAAAAAAGCAATTCTTCAAGCCAGCACTCAGGATATGCAGAATACCAAGTCAATCCACAGCACTGAGCACAACCTGCCACCAGCTCTGCTGATAGAAAAGGATTCAGCATAGCCATGTGCAATAAGGAACTGGATGGAGTTACAAGACCCATCCTAAAAGTGGCAGAGATGACACCCTACATATTACATCTGTGGGCAAATTAAAGCTCTTTCTTCAGGGACAACTGCAGGATAGCCCCTCTCCAGGATTAGGACTCCTCTGACACCCAGTATCAAAATCTCTTGAAACTGAAAATAAAAATTAAAACTGATAACATAAAAGTATGCTGGAAAACCAAGCAATAACTAAAAAATAAATTGGGAGCTGGCACGGAATATTGCACTGCAAACCCAGCTGTTTACTGGCAGCTGTTACAAACAATATTTTCCTTGCCTCTGTTCTCCCTCTATTTTTGTAGACTCAGAGAAGTGAAGAGTTTTCATACTTATTTGTTTATTTACTGCCCTGGAGACATCTTCAATTGCTCACAGCCAGTTGGTGGGAAGCGAAAAGCAATATTACAGGGTAAATACTGAGGTTGACAGGACAACCATGCACTTTAGGGAACAGTTATGTTCATGGATAGGTTTGTTTCAGTCCCTAAAGAGGGACAAATGCATGACAGCAGCAGAAGGAGAAAATAAGAATGCTAAAAAATGTCAGGAAACAGACTAAGTCCCTCCTGATATGGACAATAAGAACATGACAAGCGAATATTTTCCCTCCTCTATTTCCTAACATGTTTGGCCCTGTCAAACATCTTCACGATCAACCTGGAGCTCATTGCCACAGGACTCCATCAAGGCAAAAAGTTTGGCAAGGCCAAAGTAGAAGTGAACATTTATGTGGATTATGAGGTTAACCAGAATTACAGTATTAAAGAGTTTATTAACATGTTAAAAAATGAGGGGTTTTGGAAAAGCCATCCATATTGCTTCAGCGCAGAAGACAATCCCCCTGAGGGACTATCTGGGATAACTTCATACAAATAATAATGATCTATGATCTGCTGTAGATATTTTTCTTATAACACACCAAATTTTCTGTGTCAGTTATTACTGTTGAAAAAGACCTTTCCAGTCTGGCTACACCCATGCGGTTAAAGCAAATGTTTCCAAAACAGTCCTCTAAAATTGAGGCCACCTTACACAAAAGTCTTTCTTTATATTATTAAACTGTTGTATTTCAAAATAGGCCAATTGCACACTGAGTATCTATTGGGAATGGTTGCTGGTTCTTGTTAATTCCTGACAGCAAGAACTGGGTAAGTGCTAACTGGTTCAGGCCAAATCTGATCAAGCCAAGCTTACCCTCATGCCAGGGATCCTTCTAACACTCAGGCTGGACTAGTTCCAGTGGAGTGTTCACACTTTCTCACTATTTAGCTCCTGAGTAGAAGAGACTGGTGTAACTACTATGATAGTATTCCCTGGTAGAAGGGATTCAACATGCCAGTCAGGCAATGGTGATGTGGCACAGCACAGCAGAATCGCATGCACTAAGATGATGTATGCAAGCTTTGCAGTCACCCCCAAGCTTTTTCCTTTAAGACCTTTCAAACAGCTATGATACAGCCTGCCCCTCTGTATGTAAGCTCAAAGGAAGCATGACCCTCTTATAACAGCCCCCAATGGGTGACAACTTTGTTCAGCACTTCAAAGGTTAGACCTAATTCCAGTGAGAGCTTTTAAAATGACAAATACAGTTATTAATTGGTAGAATCTCACATAACCAAAATGCATTATTTCAGAGCTAGAAGTATCAGTATGTGACTTGACATGATTAATATGTACTCTGAGTTCAAGAAAAGTTATTTTCTTCCCTTCACCTTCACATACGTTTAGTATGCTGCTTGCAGAAGCTATAAATTCACCTTCATTAATTCAGTGACAACAGCCCCTACCCGGTTCATAATTTTTCCTTCAAAAGCAATGTATTCATCTCAGTTGCACATGCCTCATTCAGTAAAACACAAATCCAACTCAGACTGTTAACTGCGTAACTAAGCTATTTAGCTTGTAACAGATTAATTAAAATACTTCCAATCTGTAGTCAGCCATGCAATGTGGCCACTGGCACTAACTTGCTGCTAACCACTGCTTGCTGAGGGGCCACAGGATTTAAAAATATGTATGTAAATACTTCATCTTTTCCATTTACTATGGCAAGTTTTTCTCTGAAGAGAGCAATTTTCTAGTGTGTGTGACAATTTCATCATCTCTTTTGTTTGTGCATGTTGTCTTTTATTTCTTAAAAAATGTCTGAACACATTTCCTTAATTGGCTTCCACCTTGAGTAAATATCTGTCATTGGAAAGTAGAGCTGTGAAAGGGCATAGTGAAATTTTTAACTTGGTTTCTGCGGAAAAATGCGAATAAATAAGAATTTAAAAATTATTCTAAACCAGAATGCTTAGCTGAAAACTAAATGCTCTGCTTTGCTTTCTGGGTATTTAAAATCACAATTTGTCTTAACTGAGGTAATTATGTAAAAGCAAACATCTTTTTATGATAAGAAGTTAAAATGTTCCATTTTGAAAATTGCAAAATATGTCTCCGCTTTCCTTTTTATTTCTTCCTGAAGCTACATACAATAACCTCTGTATTTATGAATGTTTTTATGTCAAAATAGCATTTTATGGTAAATCATTTATTAACCAAAACAGGTTCAGGGAGAAGTGGCAGATCTTCAAAGCGGTCTCTGTTTTTTGTACTGCGGGCAGCCCACCAAAATAACATGTTATCTTCTGAGTCAAACGCAAAAGCACAAAATTAGGATGTGGTTCAAAGGGGGAAACATCTGACTCCAAATTTGATATTAGAATTGACTTCTGTCTACATTGCCTCAGCAGTACAGCCCTGATGCTGCCAAACACTCTGCACAGCTTGTGTAATGTGATGCTTTGTTGGTCTAAGTTTATCCTCAGACAATTGATTAGTAGCTGAGCATTGTAGGTTAAAAGGCAGCTTTTAGCCTGTATCAGCCAGTCGGTGAGGGATCACAGCCAACAATAATAGGCAATGTGACCTATGCTAAAGGAAAACAGGAAACTATCAACTGCAAGGATGTAAGAAAGGAAACTCTGTGACCTTTCCTACTGCTTCAATGAGATGGCCTATAACCATGCTACTAAATGGCATCTCAGAATTTGGCCTTTGGTACCTTAAACTTAACTTTCCTAGAACCAAACTGAGCTCTTATTTGGTGGTTTTCTCCTTTAGCCAGACATCTTTTCTTACAAAACACAAGCGATAAAGATATTTGAGACTTCTACTCACATTTCAATCTGAGTTAAGCGGCTCAACAGTCCCAAGTATTCTTTGGGGTGAGAAGGGACTAATAGGCACACTAATAGACCTCATGAAAGCAGTAACTTCCTTTCCTCAGACAACCAGGCTCAAAAAGCACTAAATTCAAATCCTGCGACATATGACATGGAAAGAAGAAGAAGAATATTGCAGTTTTATAGGAAGTGATCTCATGATGATGAGAACTGTCTAGTGATCCAGATAAACAGCCAGCATTTTCAGATGTGTTTTTCACTCATGAGTGAGACCTCAGACATTCATGTGGCAGGCAGGATGTTCTCAAGGTAGAAGAAATCTTGGTAACAGTCACAAAGTATTTTGATCACTATTAAAAAGGGTTTAAAGTCCTGCCAGCCACCATCATTAATAGACAAGAAGACTCGACACACAGCAGAAATCATCGTATGTTACACACTTTATGTGCAAAAGACAAGCTGGATATTTCAAAACACTACACATTCAGTGAACAAGGATTCTCTTGCATGAGACTGTTGCTGTCCATACAATCCCAGTGTAGCTTTAATGGATGAACACATTTGCACATTAATAGCATCCTTAGACTGTGTGCAAACTAATATCAGTCATGTCTTTACTGGAAAATATTATCAAATTATTTCCTTTAAAATAGGCATATTTGGCACACTTTTGCTGTTGCTCCAAGACAACGTGTCTTGGAACAGAATTATTATCTGATATAGCAAAGTGCACAGTCAACAGTTCTTGTAAAAATTTGTTTATTATACATCTTGTCTACCCTCTTTAAACACCTATCTCGGGGTACAATGCTTCACTTCCTGGAAGCACTCATCTTCTCCAGTGAGTATGGTGAGATCCTGGATTAATAGCTTGGACTGAACACCTAACTTAAACATCTACATATAGATGAGCAGACCCATCTGTTCCACCGTATGACAAAGGCTGACATACGTACTTAACTATTTTTCTCTTTGTTTTCTCCTACATATTGGAAATGCTAATAAATATTCCTTAATTTGCTTATTTTGCTTATTACTATAAAGATATGTAGAAGATATTTCAAGTGAGGAGTAAGAACTCCTGAAAATAATTGGCACAGTTTGTACTCATCAGTGTTGTGCTTATTATGAAAAAAAAGTAATAAAACGCTTACCCTGGCAAATTTCATTCATCACTTGAGAAAACCCATAATGTACATCTATATCTATGGCCCTCTTATAGCAGATGTGTGCCACACACAACCACAGTAATAATGGATGGTAAATAATGAGTTCTTCAGGGGGAAAGAGGTAGTCTGTGTCCCAGATCCAGGAGATCATGAAGAATTAAACAGCACCTTTTGTAATGAGACCCAGCACAAGGCTAGTTATCCCCGCAACAGAGGGCATATTTGGACTTTAGTACTTGCTAGAAGGCTGTATGAACGAGGAGGAAGAAAACCACGTGCCATGAACTGGCATCCAGAGCAGGCTATATAAATAAAAATGTCTCTTCAATTCAGTGAGTAGAGTAGCACGTTCATACTTTGTAATGTATTCACATTACATATTCACACACACCAGCAGCAAAACTAAGAATACTTAAAATCAGCTTGGCTTCACTTCAAGTGCTCAGACTACTGATGAAAATGGAGGATCCTTGTGGAATTGCTAAAACAACTGTTGACTGTGAGGTTGCTTTAATAAACACAGTTCCTTGTACAGTTTACAATAAGCTAACTGCAGAGGCCTCATGGGTGTCAGTTCCTAAAGAAATAACAGAGAAGCCTTTGTAAATACACATGCAACGCAATCTCAATAAAATTGCACCCATTGTGCTAGATTAATTTGTGCCCTAAATCTAGGCAACTGAATGGTTCATAATACAATGGAAAAGTCACTTTTAACCTAGACACTTCAGACTCTGAACATGCTGCTTTTCCTAGGAATATACTGGCAGTTCCTACATTTTCTTTCTCTGTTCAGTTCTTGTGCTTCTCCTTAGCTCTGTTTACTTTGGATATAAATGGGCTATTGGTAGAAATTCAAGGTCAACTGCCAAATCACTGAGAACTATTGACTGAATAGAGACAGTAAAATGCTGTGGCTACCTGCTAGAAATTTCTCACTTCTTCCATCAAATCTGTGGAATACTTACAGCTCTTCAAAGCCCTCTTATTCCCAACAAACACACAGAAAATTTTACTGATATTCTAGAGACATATGCTTCCAGATTCAACAGTCCCTGTGAAATTTTAAGATCAACTGAAAAGCATCTAGTTTATACTTTATTGCTGACCTAGTGGGCACAGAAATTACACATATGTCCACAGTGTCCACACCACACCACTGGAGTATCAGACGCACTTGGAGCCTACCTTCTGCCTATGCACCCACTCATGGCTGTCATACTACTGCAGCTCCCAGAACTACAGATTAGATGAGTGGCAGACGTCTCTGACTGGACAGTTTTTGTCCTTATTTTGAAGACTTTCCCTGGCTAGCAGAAAAGGTAAATACTTTCAGAAAAGAAATAACCAATAAAAATGAGATGCAGAGAACAACATGCCAAACTGCTGAAGTCACATCAAACTTCTTGCAGGGAAAGCTTGCAGAAACTCAGGCATTTCCTGATAGTGAAGAGAAGGACATAACTCTAACCACAACCATGCCTAAAATCCTTGATTTATAGACATAATGATCATTGACTGGCATCAAAAAGTTAAAATATAGTATCCTTTCATGGAAGACTTGTTCTGCTTCAGTAACAGAAAAACCTCCGTTAACTTCTGTCAAATGTATATCAGTGCCATGGTATTGAAACGTGAACATTTTCTGGAGTGTGAATGGCAATTCCACATTAAGGAACAATGCAATCTAGCAAATTTCATTGATTTTTCCCTCAAATGAATTTGTATTTCTTCATGACTTACGAAAGTCCAGTGGGGATATTTTGTTCCTTTATAGTATTATGTGGGTTTTTTCTTACTTTAAGAGTGCTTTTCCTGTTTCATGAGTCTTTATTTACTCTCTAATGGGATGTTTAAAGTATGGCTGTAGAACATATGAAATGAGTAGGAAAGAACTGTAAAGTCCACATATCTTTACAATGAAGGTTTTGTTGTTTCTTCTACCTAAAGTATGAAATAAAAAATAATATACATCTACATCTGTCATATTCTGGAGCTGAAAATACTGTGAAACTTTGCATCCCTGAATGCTATTCTAAAATGGAAGATGATCATCCATCTATCCTCCAAGCTCTCCAGTAACTAAGGTATAATACAAATCACTCTTTCACAATAATAGCAGATGCTTTCCTCAGGGCTAGGAAAAAACCCCAAACACCCCCAGCGTAACGGATGGAAGTTTCTGATAAAGTAAAAGCACATGTACACCCTAGGATATATTTCAAAGCACATTTTCATAATTTGCTATTAGGAAAAGAAGTCAACACTATGTTTCTATGCTGAGATGGATACTCTCCTTCAGTAAATTGCTGAAAGGTAAAACCAGCATGGATGTGAAAGTCCATGCATGATCTCTGGAGCACCACTGAGCAGCTACTCTAGAGTGCTCTTAAATATATCCAAGAAAGAAATATCTACAGATTTCTTAAGTAACAGATTCTAATGTTTTACTGTAGTTATGGTTATCTCTTTCCAACATCATGTTTCCAGAAACGTTCTCTGCTGCAAATCACAGCCACTGACTTGTTCTTCTCCTTAGAGACAGATAAATGTGTAAGCTCATATCCTAGAGCTGAGAAGGCCCAGTTTCCATAATAACTATCCAGAATTAGCCCTGTGCTAGCAAACGATGTTCTGTTCATCAATAAAAATAATGTACATCCATAATATATTGTTTTTCTGATCTGCATTCCAGACAGACTCAATGGGAACATGCCATCAACATATCTAAAGTAGACAATTCATTAAATAACCATTCAAATGTTATAAAACATTACACTGATCTTTCTTTGTCAAATGTAAACTCAAAGTCTTCTTCCACAGCCCTTTGTTTTTCAGGAAGAATAGTTAATTCCAGGTATTTTAGTCCTGATTTAGAATATGCACACTCACCACTGGCAGAAACACCTTAATAGATAGACATGTGCTCACAAATAGACCAAGTGATACAAAACAAAATATAAGTAACAAATGCCTGAATGCAAGCATAGACACAGAATCTGTTCTTTAGAGATGTATAGTTATGTACAGCTTGTTTGAAATGAACAGAAGAAACACTTCTGGATACTATTATGGGCAAATACAAGCCTTCTAAATCCAAATTCACAGAGAGGTGTACATTGTTTACTGAAATCTTCCCTTCTGCAGTCTCCTTTATGTGCTTTCCTTCATGCTACTTTTATGCCTCCTCCCTTCTGCCAAAATAACAGAAAAGAAATTAAGAAATCATGGGAGACAAAAAAGATGGATTTCTTGAGCTGAGTAACAGTCTGCATTTCTGTCCTGTCCTCAGCCTGTCCAGGCTGTTCATTTTTTATGGTCCTTTTTGTGTCCATGGTTCCACAAAATCCCAGAATGCTGACTCTGGTCTCTTAGGAGCCATCTGAGGGAGGATATCCAAAGACAGCTATGTGAAAAAGGACTTTTTTTCCTGCTGTTTCACTGATATGACAGACAGCAAACATGAGAATATTGACTAAAAATTAAAGTTACTGCTTTAATGTTCCTGGCAGATTTATTTTCTCTCAGGGAGATGAAAGAACTAAGTATCTTTCCAAACCCTTGCTAAGGCCTTTATAGCCATGGCTATGACTTCTAAAATGGTTCGGTTTGCTTACAAATCACTAAAGAGTTATTAAAGAGACACGGGTCATAATTTAGCTTTTTATTGTTCATTCTTAGGGAAGGTGACATGATCTGGCTCCCCCAGCCTTAGCAGGCAAGGAGAGCTTCTTATTCAGCACAGAAATGTCTCTGTTTTAGAAAAATGAGCAGTATTAACTTCCACCAGTCACATTTAGATGTTCTGGTCATCAGAGCTGATGTCTCAGCCTCAGGTGGGTCTTGCACAGGCGGTCAGCAATTGCTGTCTTCGCAGCATGCCATCTGAACTCTGTGAAGAATAAATCCGGCATAATTCCAAGTGTAAGGTAGAATGGAATCTTCATTTCTCGATCTCGTCCCTTGCATCACCCCTCCCTGACCTATCTACCAGTTTAATGACAATACTGTATCAAGATCTTCAGCTAATTTAACTCCCCTCCTATATCACTGCTTCTTTAACATAGAAAGAATCTCTTTCAGTGTGAAAAATCAGAAAGAAAAACATACTCCTATGGAAGTGACTAAAACTAGGTAAATTATTAAACAAAGGCTCCAAGTGAATGACATTTAGTGAAGGGCATGTTTCTGCTCTTTTCAGGGGAAAAATATTGTTCTCATGAGGCACGACTAGAAGCAAAGTCCTTATAGATGCTCTGGGATGGACAGATTGTTTTCATACATGCTTTTCTACTTTGCACCCAGGACATATCGAATAGTTTTTATATCATTTACAGACGTACAGACTGTTTCTCTTTAGAAGAATGATTTAATTAACTCAGTTTGCAAGACCTAGACCAGTCACTCTGGACAATATAGGAGAGAAAAAAATAACCTTGTGCATTCCTAAAGAAGAAAGGCCATTGCTCTGAATAAAAGAACAAAGACATGACACATACTGGGTGTAAAAAACAAACAAAAAAACCCTACTGCCTATATGAGAGTTCATTCATTATTATGTGATTTCCAATGAATCACTGGAAAAACTTCATTGTGCATTAACATCCATCTGGCTGCAAGTGGTATTTCTTGAAGACCACACTGTCATTTCCAGGGAGGAAGCTTGAACTCTGTTTTAACGTAACACTGCCAGCTGCTTCCAGCCCAATGACTAAAACAAGTAGATGGAGTTACTGACATGGTTCTGAAGAAATCAAAAAAGCTGCAACAATTTATCAGCTTAATCTTCATCTATTTAAGATAAAACTTCTGTGAAGGGTTACTTGTGATATGCTCCAGAGGGTGCTTGAGTCATGAAGGAAATGCATTTGGTTGACACTTTCCGTCTGCTGGCAGTGGGTTGCAGCCCCCAAATGCCAAAACCAAAGCACAAATTAAATCTACAGACATGGGGATTCCTACTCCTAGGATAAGATTGGACTCAGACCATAATTCCTTGTGGGCTGAATTAAACGGTTGTTTGTTATGCTCTTTGAAGGGTAGGAGGGTAACATCTGATTTTGAGTAGGGCCAAACATCTGCACCCCTCCCTGCCTTCAGTAGGGATGTGGACCCTCAGCACCTGCTTGGATGAGACCCTTCAGCCATTATAAAAAGGAGTAAAGATTATGAAGATGATGAACAGTGACATCTCTAATCTTCGCAGGGAAAAATAGTTCATGATCACAGCTGGTTAAGATACAGACTGACCGAATGATTAATCAGCAGAAATGTGGGCTGTGTTGTTACTGCATCAAAGCATGCAAGGCCGAACAAGCTCTCAGCTGGAGTACAGATGCCAAAAGCAAGCTGACAGCCAAAAGCCATGTGTTTTTGGAACCTGTCCCTGGAGATTGGGAAGGAGGAGAGATCTTCCCATGCTGATTTGTCTCTCCTACTACTCTCATTCCCTCTCTGGAGCTCATCCACTACTGATGAAGTCCAAATTTGTAATTGGGACGTAGTATAGAAATCTATGATTTTCCTGGCTCACTAAGTATAACACAAGTTAAAAAAAAAGAGGGAGGGGGGTAAGGAAGAAAACCCCAATCTGTCTACTTTTTCTATTATTCAGAAGAAGGCAGGAGGAGATTAAAGAAGGATTTTTCAAAGTGGCAAACGATTTTTTGGAAGGTTTGGTATTTCAGGGAGCCCAGCTTTTAGCATCTGAAAGAATTCAAATTCTTCAGTAGGCTGAAAATCAGGGTTGATCACTATTATTACATAAAAATGGCCCAAAATAACTCATCACTTTGAAATCTCAGTCCCGTTAACTACCCCGGCATCACACAAGCAGTCTGAATTAGAAGTGTCTTGTGCCCCAAGATCATGAAGGTCTCCTCTCTGTCTTTTGCCCAAGAGGATAAATTTTTAAAGGAAGGCTGACTTGGAGCATGAAAAAACAAACCAAAAATGTTTCTACTGATCAGAACTTGATGACACCGACTGGTGTGTGGGTACCTGAAAGTAGAACAACCTGAGGAAGCCTTCAAAGACTCCACCTCCAACACACAGTTGGCAGACACAGGCAACAACAGAAGGCTGCTCCTACAAGAAGGGCCAGTGCTGCCCTTCTGAGAAACATGAAATCACAGAATGGATTAGGTTCAAAGGAACCTCTGGATATCATATGGTAGTATTCTCTGCTCATATCAGGGCAAGGACGGCTATCCAACAGCATCTCTGAACCCTTATTCCAGTGTTCTTGCTATAAAGAACAAAGAATGTTTTCCTCATATAGAATCAGAATATCCTTCATTACAACTTGTGTCCATTACTGCATATACTTTCACTGTCTACCTTTGAGGAGACTAATTTCACCTTCTCTATATTCTTCCATTAGGTAGTTGCAGACAGCAGTAAGATTCCTCTGAGCTGTCTCTCCTCCAGGCTGAGCTAGCGTAGCTCTCTGAGCCTCTCCTTATACATCATGTACTCTGGCTCCATGAGCTTCCTGGTGGCCCTCCACAGGACCCAATCCAGTCTGTCAATGTCATTCTTGTAATGGAGAGCCCAAAACTGGATGCAGGACTTCACTCGTCTTTGATAAACTTCATAAGGCTTCTGTCATCCCATTTCTCTAGGCTCTCTAAGACCTGTCTGAAGAGTAGCTCTTTCTTCCAGCATGTCAACTGCCATGACATTTTGGTGTCATTTGACACTTACTGAAGGTTTTCAAGAGGATCCAGCATCTAAGCTACAACAATTTGCAATTTCTTAAGATTTCAACCACATAATTCTATTGAATGCATTACAATTTTCTTTATTTGTTATTTAAATTATTGGACCTTGCAAAGCTTACGTTGCACAGTCTAGGCATTTATTTCAATGCTTTGAAGAGATTCCAGCAATTCTTACTTAGTCTTTGCTTCATCTGATTCTTTATAAGGTTATCCTCCAGAGTTATACACAAGGCAAGACTGGATTAATAGAATAGTGCCATACTTGGATTGATAATTTTGAACAATGTTTTGGTTATAGAAACATGAAACATAGGTTTGTAGGTTATTACAAATTATACAAGCACCCAGTGATATCTCTTAGGTGCTCAAGGAGCTTCCATGTAAAACACACTATTTTTATGCCAGTATGCCACTTCTTCAAATTATTTCTTCTAATTATAATTCTAATAATGAGATTCAGTGTGGTTTCTCCTGGAGAGTGACGAAATGCACTTATACAGCAGCATTTCCTGATAACCTCTGGGACATAACACATTGTCCATAACAGAAAAAAAATCTCTTTACTGAAGAAGAACAAGTCTTTACTTCCATACAGAGATGACTTCAGGCATGAAAAAGCCAGATTAGCAAATATCAACCAAACTGTATTTCATTATCTTCCCTAGCTTTGTTCATTTGACACAGCAGCAGCTGAGATGAATATGTTTTGAATATGTGAAATCCTAAACGTGTTTCAGAGAAATAGAAAAGATAAGACAGAAAAAAATCCTTTTGGGAATATGCAACTGATCTGCTGACTTCAGATCTCATCTGGAATGATAACTGATTACAGCTCTAACTGAATGACTAAGAAACACATTTACAGATTTATAGACATTGTAATAGGCCTTCAAAGAATAGCTTCTTGATAATTGGCTGAAAGACCCTTCCTTGATTTACTGAAATGCTTTAAGAGTTGATCTAACCAAAAGCAATGAATTATTGATTCTTTTCAGAGCAGACACTGCCAGTTTTAATTTTCGTTTTAGTTTTCACATGCTAAAATCAGGTTTTAGTTTGTCGTAACTCCTGTTGGAAACCAGATAGCCTGTTGATGTTCAAAACAATGTTGGGTTTTTTTGTGTAAAGGGTCATGTATCCTTGGGGGACTCTTCAAGCAACAGCCAGCATAAAATCTCTAATTCACTTGTTATTTTGTTATTTAACCCCCCTACATCCCGAGTACTTACAACATATACTTTGGCTCTGTTCTGCACATTGCAAGGTATTCTTCTTTTTTTCCAAAGCAAAAAAGAATTATGGATGTAAATATTCCTCCTCTGCAATGGAAATGCTCATCTTCACTACTGTTTTGAGAACTGATTTCTCTCACAATCATACAAGCCTACCAGCATATAATTTGCTTGAATCTAATCTGTTTCCTCACACCTCTGTGGTTCCAGGCACTGTTCAGCTTGCCAGTGTCTGTCAATCATTTAATACTGCTGCTTTACTGCCTTAGACATCACAGTTGTATTTAAAGTCCAGGTAAAGAAGATGCTAGCTAACATACTCAATTTACTTGATGGGAAATGGTGAGAAACTGGAGGATGATCATCAGAACAAAGACAGGTCTTCAGCCTGAATACCTATATATCTAGGTATCTTTTTATTCTAAGCACATGCTTTTTTGTAAAAATATGAGTTCTTCTGAAATCAGACAATTTTGCCACTCTAGTAGTAGGACTGAATTTTCAGCTTTAATTTAGATTGGAGTAAAGCCATCCCTTCTTATCGAATTGCTGAAAGAGGAAGGAGTAGTTCCTGTGATATAGAACACTTAGGCTAATAATCCCCCTGCTTTTTCAAATTAATTTTTATATAATATTTGACAGAATATGGTAGGACAGACACTTGAAGCATAAAGATTAGGCAAATGTGTGAAAATATATCCCAAAACCTCTGACACCAGGAACTTGAAGAAATGACACCGGAAGATAAGGTGTATTCACTGATATAGTGAAATTGTAACTGAAATGAAGAGAATCTTACAGCTGCAAGGCTTTCAAATAGGTGAAATGTTTATAGTGTAGAGATTTCAAGAGTAATATTAGTTATCTCCAAACAGTGTAATATCAAAATCACTTTAAGATCGGTGTAGATACATTTTAGGAATTCAATGAGATTAATGTATTAATTTCAATGCCCTTATGGGGCATTTCTGGCCAAGAAGAAAACCCTAAGGATAATGTTTCTTAGTGAAGCACAAATTACTGAGTTTCAGAAGAGAATAAGCAAACAATTCTGACTGATGTTACAGATGCGGCTGTGGGTATGTTGGAGGGGAATCTTCTCCAAATCTATTAACATGCAAGTGGTGAATGCACAGACTAGAAAAGGCAAACAAACAAAGTGACATCTGAGGACTTGTAAAGCAAGCCACCCCACTGTGGAGAATCCTCCCCACAACGCCATTACTTGGACCTCTGCTGGTTTTAATCTATATAAATGACTGAGACAGATGGAAAACAGTATGCAGGCTGCATTCAGTGATTACATCAAGTGAGTGAGCAGAAAAAGGAACTGGGTTTCTTCTGGAATCAGGCTGCTACACAGTAAATAAAACTCATCACTGACAAACATAAATGAGCACATCATATGCAGCAGTAAACATCCTAGAAGCTGAAATGAAACAAAGCAAGAAAAAGCCAAATAACCTAGAGGAGACATCAGGGAGAGACAGCACTTGTCTTAAAAACACCTTTCACAATTGAAGTGGAGAACTTCTTTTCCTTTGTGCATCCTGACAGTAAGGAACCTGTCTGAAAAGTTTAAGTGCTACATTTCTTTCTATATTTATTATCAGTGTGTATTTATTATGCATTTACTATCAGTGCACCATTAACAACATATAAAATCAGTCAGGTGCTGTCTCACATCTTTTAAGATATTTGGGATACCAATTGTCCCTGCACTGCCAAGTCCTATAGCTGTTTCTCAGAAACTAACAATAGATCTCAAGCAAAATAAACAAATGAAGAAAAAATATTTTAATTTTATATAGCCTACTTGAAGTAACAGCCTAAATTATGGCAAAAGTGAAGTAGCATTTTTATAAATCTCCCAACAAAAGGGTAGACATATAACACCTTCCTAAATAAGAGATTATGAAACAACTGTGGAATTATTTGGAAAATTCTGTTTTATTTCCTAAGGGTAAACAGATTTTCAATGCTTTGAAGTAAAACTATTTGAGTAGTATTGCAACCTACCTCATTGGCTCTCCAATATACAAAAAACTACTCCCTTCTTGCCAACATGGCCTATGTCTCTGAAGCCTGTCCATGAGGAGTCATAAAAACTGGAGGCAGACACAGACTACTTTAGAGCCCATAACAGCTCTCCTCACTGGACAAGGTGTGAGTTAAGCAGGAGAAATGGTCACCCTGACCTTGCTTTTAGGGACATTGAGTGATGTTGGGAAGGATGAACCCAAAAAAAGAGGTCTTGGAGGTTAGGCAGAGTTAAAGGCTAGAATGAAGAGGTAATATTTCTGCAGGTGTGACCACAGTCTCATGCAGGTAACCTGGATTCGTGTAGCTATCTCATGGAACAAAGGGACAACATACATCAATGTATGTAAATCTTCATGCACTGTTTTACCCTCCAATACTTCTCTCTTGTAGCAAGATTGAGTAATAATAAAGGTAGCTTCTTCTTTCCTCTCAAATCTGTAGCATTGTTTTTACACCCACTGAGCTAAACCCACAATTAAGCCTCCTGTGTATATATGCTAGAAGGTCCTGCCCAAGCCCATATAAACTGTTGCTGCTTCAGTCTGTGTGTTTTGAAGATTTGTATCACTCCTCAGAGAGCCTCCCAAATCAGATTCACTGCATAACTATTCACATACACTAGCACAAGGCAGAGGATGCCAGGGCTGGAGTACAAATTGCTGGGAGAGGGCAGGCTACGGTGTCAGTCACTTAACTAACATTGCTGAAGAAATGTCACACAGTTAACAGATGCCCAAAGCCTCCCTGGGGAACAGCCAGGCCATTCTCTTCGATTGCTTATCACAAAAAATCTGAAAGGGCTGAAAACAATCATGGCCAACAATAAAGCTTTTTTACTGAGAAGGACACTGAGGTCACTTGCACTTCTTGCAAAGGCTTTTTATGCTTTTGGAACCTCAGGAACTGATGCTGTAGATGCTCATTATTGCTAGCTGGAAAATTACATATGAAGGAGATCATGTTTTGCCAGTGCTTTTGCACTCTCTGGCACTAGGAAGAGAAGGAAAATGAATCTCCAAGGCAGATAAGGAGAGAAGGAGGCTTTGTCTGCGTAACAGTCTTAATATAAAGTCTTACAACCCTAAACTGGGAATACATGATTCAGGGGATGGATACATAGTCTGTCACAGAAAAGGGATGAGGGAGAAGGCAATTTCACAGTGCCCTTCTCTGTTCTTTCGTACCAGACTGTAATGCAAGACAACAGAAAAGATAAAGTTGAGGACAGGCAGGGTTGTAGGACTAGCCCAGCCCATGCCACCCTGTCCAGACCAGCACAGATGAGCAATCTGGGGAGGGGGTGATGGAAGTTAAAGGAAATTAAAGGAAAACAAATGCAGAACAGATGTCAGAAAGCACATTTTCCTTCAGAGAATAATAAATGCATGTGGTGGCCTTCCAGACAAGGTTACTAGGGCAGGAATAACAAGGTCATTTCATAAACAATTAGCTGCTCTTCAGGGTGAAAGTGAAATACTAGCAGTGACCAAGTTGGACAGCTGACACAGGAACAAAGAATATATTCTTTCCTTTCCTTTGCACTAGGGACATTCCTCTTTTAACGCTGTTGTTTTCACAGTTACTGTTTCCTTGCAGGAACTTCCTGATAAACCTCAATCCCTCTCTCAACTAAGGCCATCAGGAAGAAGCTGGTTAGTATCTGCTCTGGTAGTTAGAGGGGGGAGGGAGATGTATGCGCGTGCACGACCCCAAGTATATGTGTGTGATGTGAACTCTTCTCTGTTAGGAACAGAAGACCACCAACATATTTGACCCACGGGCAGTCAATAACCATTTTCCAGTTGGTAATAACTTAAAGTTGCTTCTGATCCTGGACTATGATTGAAAAGGCATTAAATGGCTACTTAACCAAGACAGCCTCCCAGGCTGTAATAAAGCCTTATGTACATTACTGACAAGTTCTTCAGTATTAAAATTCCTTCAGGAAAACACTTGGGTTTAGGTACCTAGAAATCTGTCTAGGTCCCAGCTGTATCATTCACTAGTTGATCTACAACTGTACTGTTGCTGATTTTGGTAACTTACTTGTATTACTGGCTAAACAATGTTTTGACTGATTATGGGATAGTAGCTCAGACAGGGAGGAGGAGCATGAAATTACAAGGGATACAGAAAGCAGGCACTGAAGTGCTTCATTTTTTTTTTTAACCTAAGTATGTCATCAATGTATTCTTAAAAGCTCATTATTATGACTGTAACTAAGAATTGCCAAGAAAACTAGCCTTTTTCTGCAAAAATCACAACTACAGTGAAGGTTTCCATGGTGCTAAGCTTACAAGCATCCAGCAGGTTTCAGCAAAATCTAAGTAACTTTATTTCCACTGTGGAGCATCTAATGTGAGATGTGAGACACTGCAACAGATTGCCCCAAGAAGTTGTGGATGCCCCATTCCTGTTTTTATCTCAATCTGCGGGTTTTACATGTTTTTGATTGTCCTTCCCATTCCATCTGGGAAGACAGAAATGGAAGAGCGAGCAAGCAGCTGCACAGTACTTAGTTGATGGCTGAGTTTAAGCTACCAACCCATCAGCTCTTGGACTCAGACCAAATATAGAAGACAATATAGCAGCACTACAACCCATTGAGAAAGGAAAGCGGTTTAGCTTGGCTTGGCTTTTTTACCCCATTTTTAAAAGCTGCCTGCTTGAATACCCCATTCTCTTTCTTTGGTGCAAAAAAATAAGGCTATGAGGACAAAGAGTAAGAAACTCAACAAAAGCAGCAAGAAGGCAAAATTCATTCCTCTTGGTTTGTGTATTTGGTTTTGGGGGGGGGTGTTTGTTTGGGGTTTTTTTTTGGGGGGGGGTTGGTGTTGATTTTTTTTTATTGATTTCTTTTTTGGTTGGTTGGTTTCATTTTGTTTTTTGTTTGTTTTGGGTTTAGTTTTGGGGGTTTTTTTCCTAGTCACATTTGAAAAGAAACCTCAGAATTTTCAGCAAAATTTCAAAAAGACACATTTTTTTTCATTTAAAAAAGAACACATTGAATCAAAATGAAGTGTCTATTTCAATGCCTAGAAATATTTTTATCAAATCTAGACAAAAGAACTAATTCCATGTATCTTCAAAAAGGAAGACAGCACAGAGCTCAGATAGATACCCCTTGGAGCCTACAGACTACAGAAAACTAGGAGAGGGGTTGGTTGGAAGTTGCCATTATTAGCCATTAGGTTGGCTAATAATTTTCCTTAGGACTTACGCTGGGTCTAGTCATTGAAAATGAGATGGTAGGTTTGTGATGTAAGAACAATCGAACACTTATTTTTACATTTTTTTAGCCTAACCCTCAGCCTCGTCTTAGTAATTGTCATTTATTTGTGAGCCTTTGTATTTTGCAAAGGCCTGAGTCTTGGAGAAGGCTCCTGCTTATTGAGCTCTCTAACAGCTTTCCGGCCCTGCCCAGGTGAAGGCTCCCCACCCTCTCCATTAAAACCATGGGCATTGAGGCAGACATTACAGACAGCACTGCTCGCAACTATAGCAGATTGCAAGCATTTTCCCTGGCAGATCCCTAGAGACAGTTGTCCTTGGAGCAGTAGGAAACAGGAACAGCAGGAGAGTGGGTGAATCTTATACCCTCTCACAATTGCAGCCTGAGTGTTTCAGAATTTCACCCATTGCAAAATTGGTCTTACTTCCAAGTTATTTCAACAGCGAATTCTCACAGCCCCTCAAAAACTGTCTCTGAAGCCCCCTTCAGCTGTTGCATTTGGTGCACAGCTTACTATAGGAGACTTCATCAGTTAGTTAGTTAAAAGTCTCTCTGAACTCAGTTCTTGGACCAAATACAAAGTGTGTTCCTGTATAGTTTTTTCAGGCAGGAACCAAAGTGCTGGAAGTTGCACAGCAACACATGCTTTGATGCATCTTTTGAGTGTTTTACAATGAAGTCCTTTGGCAAGGAGCTTCTATAGTAATGGATGTAAACATATGATGATTGTGATTTGGGAAGTCTAGTCAACTAATGAGTCCTGATAATTAGAACAAATGATAGCTACTGAGAAGGAACATGAACACACAAATAAAATCTCCTCCACTACAAGTAAAGCCCACTATAGTTCAAATTGCAGACTATAAAATTTGTTATGTGAACAGAACTGTAATTATAAATAATCTTGGCAGCAATATGGGGATTAATAAGTATGCTAAAAACAGGAATCTTTTTACAGGTGGTTGCAATTTGAAGCACTTTTTTTTAATTATTATTCCAGAATTTGTTACCCTACCAAGTTATTTGATCAGTGAATTTTGATGACTCCTCATCAGTGCCTTATCTGCCAGGTGTCTACACAGAAAACATACACTTAAGAATGATAGTTTTTATTTTGCAGATCTCTGTGCCACTTTCTAACAGCAACTGTTTTTTCTGTATAACTGATAGGACATAAAAAACCTGATAGGTAACATACAGAAGATAGGACATGTTGTAAAACATTTGCATTAACAATTAATCTTACATGAAAAAAAATCTTTTTAACAGGTAAAGCTGGTGCTTGTGTGGGCATTGAATTTGGGAATTTTACCCGAACAGTTTCATCAAGTTAGAAACTTTGTACTTAGAAAGGCAATTTGAGTCTGTCTAGTTAAGCCTGTTGCTTTGTTGCAATACCTCTACCTAGAATAACAGGAGTTTAACTTATAGTTACTTTCTGTGTCAATAAAAATAACTGGATGGAGTGGAGGTGATATCTTCAGCATGTCTGAGCGCACTTGAAGGAGCTCTGAGAAAAGCTCACTTTCAAGCTTTGTTCAATAAACCTGCACACATAAAAAAAAATCCTGACCTTGTTCATTCCCAATGCAGAGAAATGTTAAATCACAGAACTAGATAACTCACTTCTGAGGTAAGAAAGCCAAAAGCTTGCTATTACCTTGTCATTAGGACAATGAGACACAGAAAAAAAGAAAGAGGAGAAAAAAAAGTAGAGAGAGAATATAACAAAATCCTACCAATTACATTCTGGTACATTCATCATCAATCTCTATTAAATATCAAAAGAAGAATTAAAGCAAAAAGCCTATTATTGGAGGAGTTAAAAAAGTGAAAAGTTTTCTTATTCAAAGTATAATTTCTTTAATTGTTTTAGACCTGCTGAAAATTAGAAATTCTGATAAAGTGGCTTTCTGAAATAAAGCCATTCCCCACCTTCTGGTACTAAACAGTGAAGTCAACTGTATTGAAAGTCTTGAAATGGTAAGCAGCATCGTTCCTCTGACCGGCATGTTACTTTCAAAGTTCAGCAATTGGCGCCCCAAGGTTAGCTGCTACAGTCCATGGACTTAGAGTTCACGAAGATCTGCCACTGAGAATTTAAAAAACATTCTAGATGCACTGTCCTGAAAGGGGTGCTCCAAAGTAATCCTCTAAAAATGTTTGATTCCATGGAAGATCAGTGAGTAGATCCTTTTTGTGCTGTCTGCATGGACAGCTTTCCAAGAAACCATTTAGATATCCAGATTACTATGCATGCCAAACTTAGGAGATAAAATCTAGGAAAGTACAGGTTTATATGCCTGAAAATAAATGTCTGATATTTGAGGCAGAAACTTCACCAGGTAGCTAAAGAGGTAATAGAGATATATTAATAATGTATAGAGATAATAGTGGTCTTTTCTGAACTGACTACCCCAGTACCAGTCTCCTGGCAAAGCCTTAGGATTGGAATATTTTGCTACTTAAGTTTCTGCAAGAGCACAATTTACTGAGTGTATTCAGATCATATCTAACTCTTCTAGCTTCTACTGAGTTAAAATAATATTAGTAGCAGGATTTTTGCATAATGGCTGTTGGATAAATCCCCCAGTCAAGAGTCCAGAAGGTACAATGGAATCTATTCAAATACACATATTAAAGTTAATAAAGGCAAAATCAGCAGCTCCTGAAAGAGTATTTTCTTTGCAGAATTTCATTACGGATTATCACTTTCTGCTCATTTTACTTGAGCCCAGTAAACTATGCTTTTGCAAGCATAAACAATTTAGAATCTTTGTATGCTGGATAAAGCTAGCAGTGATTCAAGATAAAAAAATATCTTCATTCATGTAGTAGCAGGTGGAAACAAATGTTTTCTTTCATACAGGACTTCAGAGAAGTTATAAATCATTGTTCTGAGGAACACTGCTGTGTAATACAGAAAATTGGAGTGTTTTTCCATGTTTCTAAGTAACATGAAGTGCATGGTGCTATTTACCAAGTTATTTCCCCATTTTTCTCTTTTTACATAAACGACTGAGATGAGGAGGGGCAAAAAAAAAAAAAAAAAGAAAGTGAAATTAAAACCCTCTGCTACTTTTCAGGAAAATCTCATTGTAATTTCACATATGATTTCCATAAAATCATCTCATTCATCTCCAAGGACATTTTTAACTTTGTGCAATATTTGTCCTGGCCACATCAATGTTTGAGTTGCATTTACTTTAATCTCTCTTATCCTCCCTCATTTACATTGTCTTTGTACAGAAAAATACTCCACAATCTTTGAGACCACAGAAATCTCCAGATTTAAAGGTCTTACTCAAAAATTGTTTCAAAGATGAAAATAGTCACCTAGCCCAGCTATAGGCAGACAACCTAGACACTATTCACTTTAGCTTTCATGTTTGAACATATCATCAAACACCTACTCTTTGGTACAATATGAAATTGTTATTACATGAGAAAAATCAACAATACATAAATTGTTTCGATAAAATGATACTCAGTGAAATTAGAATTCTTTGGGATTAAGACTTGATAAAATATTGAAATGTATTTATTGCTGATTTAAGCTAGCTTATGTGTTTTGAGCCTGTAAGTTTATAACTTATTTCTATTATACATGCAGAAATGCCATTGAAATCAGCTCTCTCAAAATGCTTCTGGTAGCTGAAAAAAGGTTCAGTCACTTGCAAAACCCCTTGGTTTTAAATGAGAGTTAAGGTCCATAGCGCTCAGAGAGGTGTCTCTTATCTTGTTCATTCACTCCTGCTGTAACCCTAAGCCCAGTTTTTACTTATGTGAAGACAGAAAAGAAATGAAGTTCTCTATGCACTGCTGTATTCCTGAAGCTCCAGTAAATCTCTGTGTTTAGTTGCCTAACATCAGCTTTTCACAGTATTCTATAGAGTGAGAAAAGTGAGCATGAATTTTCTTATTTTACTGCTTTAGCATAACCTGAAAAATATGTCTTTCATGCAGGAATTTTATCCAAGTCTTCCTCATCGTCTTCTCAGGCTAAGCCAACCACCATAAGTGGATGGGAATGTTATTTTAATTTATTTCTCATGCACGGTGTTTACCAGGCCTGACCACACGTTGTACATCAAGGACACCTGTACCTGCATGGTGGATGGGAGTAGGTAAGGATGTGCAGGAATCCTGCCATCCATCAGTCACGAGGCCCAGGGCCCAGTGAACCAGCTGGAACCTTTGCAAGGGAATCCAGTCAAGTGAGCATCCAGTGCTCATCTCCCTTCACTGGCTAGGTATACAATCGCAGTTCCTCTACATCAAAATGGTTGCATAATAGATCTCAAAGCACAAAGTATTTTGAGATCTTCATATCTGAGTAAACACTTCTAACATTGACAGATTACCACCCAGATTGAGCAATTATACTTTACAATCCCATCAGGTAGGAATTTTGGACCCTTACTCTGCTATTAACAACTTAAAATTCTAAGGACATAGGCAAAAGCAGATAATGCACAGCAATCACAAAGATGTCATCATTTTTGTTCATTCAAAGTTTTATTAAGTGTTACACAAAATATTCGCTATGGAGACTAATGGCTTTTATTCAAAACCCAAATATAGGCCTTGGGAAAAATAATCTCTTTTTTGTGACGCCAGGGTGAAGTATGGATGTTTTTCATGAACATGCAAGTGTCTCAAATTAAGTTGTGCTTGCAACACTTTAAATCTGAAGTGCTTTCCATGGTCATGGTTTACAGCAATGTATTCTGCTTGACAATAAGACAAAAGATAAAATTTAGAAATCAAGGCCACAAAGCTCCATTAAAACTTCATTTAGTGTCTGTGTTTGACGTTATTTTTTTTTAGGAACCTATCATAATAAATTTTCTCCATTTTCTCAGGCCCTCCAAGTGCCTGATCCCAGGCAATGTCATCCTGGTTTAGGATCTGGTCCAGAATCAGTGTATCTGAAAGTCATTTAAAGGAATATGTCAGTCAAAATGTGATTGTAGTAGCAAGCACTTTCATATACGAACTGACTTCGTTATCACAGAAATGGAACCACTCTTTCTTAAACTCGTATGACAATGAGATCCCAAACACATCAAAGCTTCCTATGACTTACACAGAAAGTCTACAACTTTGCAGCAAAATGACATTGGTCATAATAAAAATACTAATAGATGCTTTTCATATTACCAGATGTAGTAAATCTTACTAAATATCTTCCTATTTGTTGATCATATAAAATGCACCCTTTTGCATCTGGTGTGTATAGCTTAACCATTTTCCTGTCCTCTGTGTGACCTGGATAGAAAAATAAGCAGGAAAGTTTTCAGAAACACAATGTAGAAAATCAAATTTAAATTGCCTTTTTAGTCCTTGAAAAAACTAAAATGAAATTTTTTGTAATATGTTGAAGTCACATTAAGTATCATAACCACTCAACTCTGACTTCTGTGGTTTGGGGATATACTATATAATCTCAGAGGTCAAAAATCTAATAAGACTATCATGTCAATATTACCTGTTCCTGAATGGAAAACCTAAAAAAATATCTGTTGCTTTTATTTTTTGAGGAATGAATGAATAGGGAACAGCTATTTTCCTTTTATTCTAACATATGAAATAGAGGACCTCAAATCAAATTAGCCATTGTAGACTTGAAACAGGATGCTGTGGGTGCTAAAGGTTTGCATGGATCCAAAAAGTAATTACACTGATTCGTAGGAGAAAGATCTGTTGAACAATATTAAATACATTGTCAGGCTCAGAAAGCCCTTGGGCCTCAAATTGTCAGAGGCTGGGAAAACACCATGGGAAAATAACAGTATATGTAGCCCCAGTTCTTGTATTATTCCTTACGTATCTGTTTTTGGCACAATCAGAGCCAAGGCACTTGGCCTATGATATAAATTACACAACTACAGTACTTTTCCCCACAAATAACTACATTTAAACTATATCTGTCCTGACACTGCAGCTACCCCGGCAATACCTTTCATCTATAGCCTAGACTTGTGAAAATACTGTGGCCTTCAAGAGACCTTCGACCACGTAGACTTCGGTGCGTGAGCCAGGAAGGCACTTTTTTTAATGTATCACTCTATCCTAAGGCAGGTTAAGTCATGTATCAATGCATCTTCATAAGGTAAGTGCAAAACTTTTGTGTTGTGCTGTTTTTCCGGGTTCTGTTGACCACCTCCTTCATTGACTGGATATGAGTGGATGCCTCAAACAGCTTTTTCTGAATTTTACTTACTGAACTTGAGATGCCAAAAGCAGGAACCCACTCTTGCTTTGTTCCCAACACTGTCGAGAGAGACAGCTTGAGCTCCACAGTGTTCCATCCTGTCTAACTTTTAAATAGCGACTTACCACTTACTACAGTACTAGGTGCTTGAAGCTGTCAGTCCTCACTCTTCTTTCACGGACTCCAATACTGACTAATAGATCTGAGTTAGTACTGCATATCCTTGCAATATGATCCCCTTTGGCCTGCAGTTTTGGTGGCTTTATCAAACCTCTCACATGGTATTACTGCTGTCCTACTGACCACCTAATTTAGCCAAGATGCTCTTTCAGCCTCTGATGGCTGTTAGCCTAGTAGCAGACAGCTCTTACAAAAAGCAATAATCATTTGCCACTATCATTACCCTCATTAACCAGCAATGAAACTGTCAGTCTTTCAATACTTCTACTATCAGCTGTCCTTAAGTACACAATTATCTCACTCCTTGTTGGTTTAAACTTGCTAAGTGTTGGGGCCTGGCCCATGCTCTCAGAGGTACATAGTTTCAGAGAAAGAAAAAGGCTCTTCTCTTCCAGCTCCAGTCTTGCAGATAAACCTAACATCTGCTTTGCAATACACTTCATGGTATACACAAATAAAAATATAAAATGAAGGTGATTTCAACCAATGTGGAACATCATATACTGAGTGCTAAGGTTACCCCAAAGACTGCTTTCTTTATTGCCAGGGTAAGGTTCACTGAGAAAAGAGCGAAACTCCAGAGGAGGAGTGTGTTTACCACATCTCCATCAGCCATTAAGCAGCCTCACCAATAATTGCTGTTGGTTTTGAAGTGACCATAAACTGTGGAACAGAAGAGCTCATTGTTGAGTGTTTTCTTCCCAGGAAGAGAAGAATTATTGCTGAAGGAAGAATTCACATACAAATTATAGCCAACTTTGATGGAAGGGCAGCAGGTCATTATCCTGAGCAGGGAGCAACCTAGATTTATACTGTTCCGCCTGGACTTTCCATAGCTTTCTTTTTTTTTTGGGGGGGGGAA
>NW_009933154.1:0-9733 GCF_000696875.1 Nestor notabilis | reverse complement strand
AAGCGGAATGGCAGGTTTCTTTCCCTTTCTTTTGCTGTCACAAGGAAAGGTCATTATGCCTAGGTGGAATCACTTTCACTGCCTGAGGGAGTCTAGAGATCTTGGAAAGGCACTGGCTGCTTTCTGCAGGTCTGCATGCCAGACCATAATCTTATAGTAAAGTACAGTTGGGTGTTCTGTCATTTTGCGCATTCTGAATTGCCTCCTTTGGTTTTTTTCTGTGCTCATTTCTCTATCCTGGCCAAGATACTCTGAATGGCAGTACAACCCTTTGGTATATCAGCCACCAAAGCCATCAGCTTTGTATCATCAGCAAACTTGCTAAGGGTGACTTTGCCACATCACCCAAGCCATTAACAAAGATGCTAAAGAATGTTGGCTCCAGTATTAACCCCTGGAATACACCAATAGTGGTTGGCCTCCAGCTGGACTTTGCATTATTCATAGGAGCCTATACATCTTCATTCACTGCATGACACAAGAACATGAGTTCCACTTGTGGCATCAGACCACAACACTTAAACACTGATATCCTGAGACTGGCCGTGTGTAAGGCACTTGCTGATTCTGTCCTATGTCACCTTAACAGATTTGATGATTTGGGCCAAAGTAATATAAGCATCCCAAATAAACATGTCCAGGAGACGGAAGCAGGCAAAGTAAAGCTGCATGCTAGGATGCTAAAGTCTTTGGTCACTTTATTGCAGCTCTAACTAAGTCCCAGCAGTTTGTAAAATCTTGTAATCTGTTCATATGATACTTGGCAAATTCCCAATCTCTATTGTGTCAAAAGTGTTCAAATTGTCTTATAATGAGGATAAATAAAAAATATTTTGTTTTCTTGAGAGTTTTCATGAGAAACTTGGAATCTTTTCTGCCACTTCTCTAAAACAGTTATAGATTTGCTGAAACTTGTATTTAGACTACAGTAAAATAATATGTAAAATTTAGCATAGCACTGGATCCATTTATCATTAGTCCCATCTGAATGATAAGGGTAATCTCTTCTTATCAAAAGACACATTAACATGTAACAAAGACTGAGTTCTAGTACAGCTAGATAGTAGAGCTAGTAGAGGGTAGATCAGTCACTTGCAGAAAAATATCACCTGGGTGGCTATTTGGGTCTTCATAAATTCTCATTTAACATCCTCTCCCAGAAAAACAAAGATAAAGAAAGGAAACCTGAAAATATACAGCTGTCAGGAATGCAGAATAGTGCTAGTTTTAAAATAAGAGGTAGTGACCTTTCCTCTGAAATAATATTTTCATTTTGGAAATGGGCCACTTTTGCTAAAGAACATTCCTGAAATTTTCCTAGAGGAAAGGTAACATTTCTGGAAGTCTAACTCTATGAATTTCTGAAATAAAGTGTCCAGGTAAAATTTGGACTAACAACCTAACACCTTCTCCTAAAATTAGTTGCCTACATCATTCGTGTTGGTCTAAATGTGCTGTGTAATAGCATACTGAATAGGGTATTCACTTGATTAAGAGATCCAGTGTCCTGCCAGCATTTATCTGATTGCTCCCAATTACTATATGAAAGGCAGTACCACCATCAGCCTTATTTTGCGATAAAGGTACCCATGACTGTTGTTTCTGTGCTGTATCCAATAACATTAATATGAGTAAGTAAGAGTAGCTCAGGATTTAAGCATCACCTAAAGTTTTATATCATGGACCCAGTTTGGCCATTTATTTCCACTTCCCCAAACTGTCTTGCTACTGTTTTATACAGTTGACCAGGGGAAAAATATGATACAATGGTCAGTTGTCGCTTTGAATTTCATTCGGTCTTTAGCTTCTCTGAGAATCACCAGTCCACACTGGCCAAGCAAGAACCCATTGTTTTCTCCCCTTACTGCTATATGGAGATCACCTGCCCATTTCCAACAGACCTTGAGTTGCAAAAGGCCTCACTAGATCACAGCTGTTTTTATGACAGTACCAGCCTAGCTGAAGAGTTGGTTTGGTAAGGTAACCAGCAGTGTCCTGAGAAGAAACAGTGCTTCAGTACTGTGATTTTAATGTTTCATATGAAAATAGAAATTTACAATCTACTTTTAGGCAGAGTCCTGTACAGCCACGAAATAGTAGCAGGCTGACTAGGACTAAAGTGCCTCTAACTGCTGCCAGCCAAACCGAAAATCTATGTGCTTGGATGCATATCCTTATCCCCTACTGAATCGCACTGCACCCAGTCAAAACTCATTCAGAGTGGAAAACTGTCAGCAAGTGGCCAAATGATGACGATTCTAGTTGCCTATAAAGATAATTCCTGTAGTTTTAACTCAGAGTAATTTACATCCTATTGTGTGTGCTTCACAGGATGGCATGAACTGTGAACGCTTGCAGTACTTATTGATACCATATGTTAACGCACAAATGAATGGCCAAACAAAGACTAATGAGACTCATAAAATATAAAAAAGTGTTGGTCATAGAGGATTTTTGGCATCTTTCATGAGGAGTTTCTCAAGCTTGAAGACTGAGCTTGTCCTCTGGAAAAAAAACTCCTGCCATACGCAGAGGCACCAGGCGTGTTGCATCACAGTTTCCCCATAAAACAGCCCTTGTGTTATAGGAACTGCAATAATACATAGAAGATGAACGAGATGCCAAAAAAGCAAAAAGACGTTAGCCAAGCTCCATCACAGTGATTTCTCCAACAAAATTTCTGATGTGGTCAGAATTGATTTCACATACTTGTTTAGATTAAACAAGAAATGTACCTATTTTCCTCTAAGAACTCTCAAGGCAATAAAAAAAAATTAGCTTCTACAAGACATGAAGTGCAATTTCTAAGCTTCTTGATGGCAGAATAAAACCAAGGAGTTTCTGGAAACACTGAGCAATTCAAAATGGAAGTGCTACAAAATGTCAGTCAACATCCATTTACTTTCAGTATCAAAATTCATGCACTTCGGACAGTTCAGCACTTGGAATTCAAAAGGTGAACTTTTCATAATGTATAAACCATGGACTACAACACATTACACATGCTGTTGTGAGTTATGTCTTGGTGCCCCTAAAACACTCAAAATAATTCTTAAAAAAAACCCAACCCCACTTTAATTACCATTAATCCAAACTTCAAGCTCTGAAAAATCCATTGCAAATTCCTATACAATGGGTAATATTTTTATTGTCTTGTAACTTTGTCGACTCTGTCTTACCTTCCCATTCAAGCCTAACTCAGAGTTTATGCCACATCCCATTCAGAGAGATGTTCAGAATAGTGCGGCTTGATTTGGACTTCGAATGCCAGGTGTCTGTGTCTAGCAATGGACTCTACATCCAGCTCTGTTATGCTGGGGTCCTTGGTTTTTGGGAGCAGCTTTGTCTCTCCTCCCAGGCTGGTGTATGACTATGAGAAAGAGAACCAGGAAATGAGGTGCAAAAGGACATGAAGCTGGGAGATGTGTTTGAATATTCAAACTCCTGTTAAACTTCTGAACACTTAATGCAGGAAACATTGGAAAAGTCCAGAAGATGGCAAGCCATGAAAATTAAAACCGTATCAGGACAAAACACTTAATTCCTTCCACCATTAAATTTTCCCATGACATAAAATCACTTGAGCTGAGAGCATAAAGTTTTAAAACTGCAAGGGTCCTGCTGGATGAGATGGAAAACTTAACACACCCACCATACAGTGCAGGAGCATGTAACATTTTCCATGAGAACTGCACATTTTGATAGCAAGCCAAAATACCTTCTGTTTGTTCCAAAGTTTAGTTCAAAGTGACTAGTGACATGACAGAGATATCATTTTCAGAAAATGAAGTCATTCTAAGGGCACATCAGGTTGGACACCCAGAAGCCAGTGTATTTTGACATCCTAGGGACATTTGAAAAACTACAGTGCTGGTTTTAATCTGATACATTTTCTAAGCATAACCCTTTGCCTCTCTATATAATAAAAATTCTGCTTACATTTGCTATGCAGTTAAGCAATCGCAGTCTACATCATGTTTCCCATATTCTATTTCACACAAAGATAAGTAAATTAGGAAAAAAATATCAGGGAATTGATTCCTTCTGTGCTGTACCCCTCAAAATCCATCTTTTTTTAGCTGAAGAAAAATTAGGTTTTATCTAAGTCAGGATGGTGAGATACTGACAGTTCTATCTAATTCACCCCTATAAAATAAGTGTAGCAACTTAATTTCAATATTTCAGTGGCAGGATTTGTTTGCTGTGAATAGGCTGATAGAGATTATGATAACACATAGCCAAAGCAAGATGTGGAAGAAAACATATTCATTTTGTAATTATGCACAAAAGCTTTATTATACTCATCAGAGATACAGACATTATTTTTGGAACAAATCATTTGATGAGCTGTCCAACATTTTATCCCTGACTCCAATATAAAATTATGATAATGGTGAGGAATTCAAACTCTTTGCTAGAAGAAATAAACTTAGAGGTCTGGAAAGCTCCTGCAGTAAATTAAAGATTAAGCAAGAGTGTTGTAATCAGCCTCTGTTGGATGAAAATGATTTTAATTTCACATAATAAATTCAAAGAAGACATAGCTGTGAGCTGGTGTGTGAGTGCCATTCAGTTCACTGTAAACATTCATTTTTAACTTAACCATTCTAGCGCCAAGAGTTAGGGAAACCACATGTCAACCAAGCATTACAATTTTATTACAGTTTCTCCATTCCCAGGACTTTTAATCTCTGTGTATCAGTATGAATGTGGAATTAGAGTAAGTGTCCAGGCACTATATCCAATAGGCTGCTTGCCTTTTACACACAGTTCTGGGGTAAGGAAGAAGAATGTTCCAGTGGTTACTATGGCAGTTTGTAATACTGCAGACTGAAACATGGTTCTTGTTCTGCTGCACAATTCCTTGGTCGCATCACGTAACACTCAGAGCTAGACTGATAGGACACTTGGGTCTAGTGACTCTTAACCCTTCTATGCCTGACTTTTAAGGATCCAACTCCAAGCATTCAGTAACGCTGACTTAGACATCAGGGGCTACAGGTATCCTTTGCGAAAGGCTGTTTTCCACCCGAAGTAGACTGTGTTCAGACTGGTTGGATGCAATCATAAAATCATAGAATAGTTAGGGTTGGAAAGGATCTTAAGATCATCTAGTTACGCCCCCACTGTGCCACAGAGAGCGAGCAGCTTTAGATAAGCTTTTTCAAAAGCACCACAGAGGAGAAAGCTTAATACTATAGTCTGGGTTAAGCATACCCCTGCCTATAGTATAGATGGGACAGATAATACATCTATGGCTGTGACCGCTGTACCAAACATGTACCTTTTTATGGTTCAATAAGGCCAGCTTCAGACAACAAAGGCAAGGAACTGTACAGCTGACTGACTTTAAGATGCAATGCAAATATCATTGACACAGAAATTCTGTGAGAAGATTTTATAGGACCAGTAGGTAAAGGCATGGTACATAGCTGTTGGTGCACAGATCATTCCATTTTGTGCCCTGTTAACTGTATAATCACAGTCCAGATTTTCACCTGCACAGGGAGAAATAGGCATATAAGTCTGGTACTCACCAGAGCTGTCATTTTGACAGAGCTTACACCAGTGTGATACAGAAGAGAGTCTCCAAAATTCATTTCCTGTCCCAAACTGATCCCTTTTTAGTCTGAACTTGAGGCCTACATAAAACCTGATATAAAGTCCTAAATCTCTATACATGTGTGTATATATACATACACATGTAGCTCATGTGTTCAGCTAGTGGAGCCAGGCTCTCCTCAGGCCCATGTCACCCATATTTACAAAGGTAATGTCCACCTTTTCCATCAAAGCAGTGTTACCTTTGAGACAAATGAAACATTCAGGAGATCAAGGGAGAGGAAGTGGAAGGTTTCACACCAAAAGGACTTGTGGTGAAAATATTCACTTGGAAAGAGGGAGGACCATGGTTCTCCCAGGCATGACACTACTATCAAAAGTGCTAACATATTTGGCAGTGAACAGTCATAGGACAAAATACACCATTAACTTGGGTAACTGGGACTAGAATCCCGTCTCCCAGATGAGAAAATCTTGATGTGTCTGCCTGCAGGTACGCTACAAGTTTGTATAGCTGATGACATTTAAGTAAACCGATTGCTTCTCTTGGCTGAGCTCAGAGGGTTTAGGGGGTGCTGTTGACTCGAGACAGTCATAGCAGGAGAACTGCAAAATCTGCCTTTTGGGGAGTCCATGGATGAGACCATCCACAGTAGGGGTAAGGCTGCAGCAGCCCTACAGGCATGCTACAGGCATGATAATCCTAAATTGAAAATGCCTGTAGATCTTTGCTAGGGTTGAAAAAGATAATAAAAAAATTCAAACCCACAAAATGAGGCTATTTCAAACTAGTCCCTCCAGTAGATACCTTATTGCCATGAAAGATATCCAAGGCTTTGATCCATTACATTTTAGAAACAAAGGAGGAACAGAATAATTCTTTAAGATTCCATGGATAGAAGCAGGAGTTTTCTCTGTGAGGTAGCAGTGAGGAGCAGCCTCACAGATAAAGTGGTGAAAGGATTTTTGCAAGTCATTTACAGCAAGAGTGGACACTGCAGAAGGAAGTAAATGACCTGGCATTAAATGAGAGTAGGAGTTGGAAAAATAACCTAAGGGGATTTTTTTATCTCTTATTTCTTTGTTTCTACAGAGATTATAAAGAAAAAGAAAAGTAAACCTTTGGCACAGTTGTTTTATATACCAGTGTATGGGATCTTAAAATCTGCATTTCAAAAGAACATAAACCATGCAGAATTCCTTGTAGCAAGATTTTGTTTCTCTTATGAGATAAAATACAAACATAACACATCTTATTCTGAAATGGTGCAGTACCACCGGCGTCACTTCCTTCTGTGTCCAACTGAGGAAAGGAGGAATTGGCAAAATCCAATTCAAAATTCAAAACCTCTGAGTAAATCAGAATTTTTCTTGGTCCAAACACACAGTAGTTTTGACTCTGGAACCCCAGGATAAAGGATAACTAGAGGAAGGAGTATTATCTTAGAGACATGTTGAAGTCCATCTAAGGAGTAAATCAACTTCTAGACCTACATGTCTCTGATATGAACACTCACTCCTCTAAATGCAACTAGGAGAGATGAACCTGCAACCAAACATTACCATTTTGTATTATCAACACAAAGTCAGTGCTTGAGACTTCATGGGGTTCACTTCCTCTAAGCTGAATGGGTAATGTTCCAGAAAATCACCATGAAAGAAACAGTAGGTTAGAGTGGGAAAAAAATGCTTTACAGTGGAGTTTTGCAAGACTTTCACTGTCTTGTCTTTTTAAGGTCCCCTTTACCACATACTTTCATATCTTCTTCCAGGGGCTTGTAGAGCTGTATTACACCACTGTTTTCAGAAGAGAGCACAGCACATTTGCTAACTTCTTCCCTTTTACGTTAATAGAGTAAAAAAGCAAAAACACAAGTGCGGATGTCTAGCCAGGAATATGTCTCATCGGTACATATATGTCAAAACAGTAAATATTTTTTGGATACATCCAAATCTTCTGAAAAGCTTCTTTCATCAGGAATAACTAAGATTGCAGAACTGTGAATTCTGCTCCTCCTGATGAGATACTCATTGCGGCCAACACTAAAATCACTATTAAATGATGTCCAAAATGATGTCTTTTAGTCCAAGATGAGAAAATAGTAACTATTGTTTTTTAATGAGCTACTAAAAATTTTATAAAGTAAAAGCAGTGCTCACACAGCAGCTGATTTATTTTTAATAACACAGCTGTAAAACAATAGGCCTGTGCATCTGAGCCAAGAGCCTTGGGTATGTATGCTGTCAGAAGTGAAAGAATTTGGGCCCAGTATCTTGTGATGTCCCTGAAACAAGATGTGGAAGTGGCTGAGCTGACACTAGCTGAGCATCAGACTCAGTGATCTTGGACCTCTGCAGGAAAATCCACCAATTCAGCTGTGTAGGGAGCCACATCAGCACTTTTTTTCCTCATTGCAATCTTCAGCTTTGCTCAGTCTCTCTTGGGAGATCAAAGAACCTGGGAGTGAGAAGAAAGCACAGCCTCCAGCTGATGCTGTGTCATGCAATGACATGATTCTCTGCTTTTTACTCACATCTCTATTGCTTCAATGTGAGTGCAACAGTAAATACAAGTGTATTTCATTTAGCATTTGGCAGCATTGATGTATTTGTGCATTATCTTAATCGTCACGGTGAGAATACAATTACTATCCCAAAGAAAAAATCTGGAAGCTTTGGAAAAGAGATTCTATAGCTCATTGATTTCTCCGTATAAATCATGACCAAAGCAAAGCGAAACTAATGTAAGTGTACTTATTGGCTTCTGGAGATTTTGATTACACTTTTATTTAAATATAGGCATATCATTTCAGGTTTCTCTGAGAACCTACAACTGAATTAGTTAGTTATCCTCTTCTGAAGCCCTGAACCCATTCTTTCTGGGAAGTCATTAAGGTGTAAACATAGTTCATGTACTAAACATACTAAAAAAAATAAATATATATATATAAAGGATGTATTTTAAAAGTCCTAATGGCTTGACTATTGTTGTGGTTTAACCCCAGCAACCACCTAAGCTCCCCACAGCCACTTGCTCACGCCCTACCCCAGTGGGATAGGGGAGAGTTGGAAGGGTAAAAGTGAGAAAACTTATGGGTTGAGATAAAGAGAGTTTAATAGGTAAAGCAAAAGCTGCATGTGCAAAGAAAGCAAGATAAGGAATTCATTTCCTACTTCCCATCAGTAAAGAAATGATTAAATATCTCCAGGAAAGCAAGGCCTCATCACTCCTAACAGTTATTAGGGAACGCAAATGCTGTAACTCTGAACACCCCTTCTTCCTCCTTCTTCCCCCAGCTCTATATGCTGAGCATGATATCATAATGGTGTGGAATATGCCTTTGGTCAGTTTAGGTCAGCTATGTCCCCTCCCAAATTCTTGTGCACCGCCAGCCTACTTCCTGGTGCAGTGGTGTGAGAAGCAGAAAAGGCCTTGACTCCGTGTAAGCACTGCTCAGCAATAACTAAAGCATCCCTATGTCATCAACACTGTTTTGGTCACAAATCTAAAACATAGTATCATATGAGATAACACTAAGAAAATTAAACATATCCCAGCCCAAACCAGTATAATACACAAGCTATGGACAGAGCAAAAAGCAGAACTCCCGTATTTCTTGGAATCACAGAGCTGATGAAGCTGGAAGTAGTTCTGGAGATCATCCAGTCCAAGCTCCTGCTCAAAGTAAGGTTAACTACAGCAGACAGCTCATGGCCATGTTCCACTGAGTTTTGAATATTCCCCAATACAGAGATTCCACAGCCTCTCTGCTTCAGTGTTGAAGAACAATCACAGTACAGAGTACTTCCTTATATTTAACAGAACCTCCTGTAATTCAGCTTGTGCCCATTGCCACTGCACAGGTACATTCATTTCATTCTGTGATCTGGGTTGTGGTCTAGGAACAGCTGTGATCCTCTGGCCAGTTGTAGATGACCTGAACAGCTCCCAGGTCCATTGGTACCACATCAAATAGTGTTCAGGAAACATTAAAGGATGTTTTCAAAATTGCTTAAATGTAACTATTTACAGTTTATGCAGGAGGAAACCTGCTTTTCTAACATGGCACTCTTACTCCTGAAGGCATTTAGTCCTGTAGCTCAGCTGTTACAGTTTTGTGTCAAGTCATTTATTTTGATTGAATCATAGAATCATAGAATGGTTAGAGTT
>NW_009933153.1:26467-41005 GCF_000696875.1 Nestor notabilis | reverse complement strand
TGCCGGCTGGGTTTGAACCACGACAGTCATTTACAGTGATAAATCTTAATCACAAACATATCTCTACTAACATAAAAAAGCAAAAGGATTGTCACAGTATTATAAGATTAAAATAAATATTAATAATTTAAATGATGGGGTTTGCTTAAAAATGCAACGAAAGTAGTTGTAAGTTTAGCCTGAACTCTTGGGGAGTGGAGGGGAAGGCAGAACTTTAGAACAGTTATGTTTTCTTTTCCCCCAAAGAAGGTTTTAAAGTAACTAATTTTGTGATCAGCAGAATGAAAGATGTTATACCTTCAAAGAACATTAGATTTGATAAAAAGAATGAAACAGCGAAACACAGATCCTCCTCTGAATACCTCAGTAGCTCTGTAATATTGACCGGACCTGTCTGACATGAACCTGGGTTGGGTGGAACATCTGGAAAAGCACCCCACCTGAAGGTATAGGACCCTGCCCTCTTCTGTGAGTACAAGTGATATGCCAGACGTCACGATGATGTTTTTAAAAATGCACAGCTCTGCAAAATGTACTGTGCTAGCTTCCCCACCCCAGCTTAACATACAATCCCTCTGACAATATCAGCAGTTGCCTAACATAACATTTCACATACCACCACAATTTGGATGGCATGTGCTTGTTTGAAAGAGAATTTCAAACACTAACAGTTACTGTGATGAGGTTTAAGAAGAGAGTGAAGGAAGTAAACTTAGAGTCAAGGTTACAAAATAACTCTATTCATTCCTCTGTGAGGATGAAACAGTACGAACAAAACAACCAAACCCCAAACACTATGTACTTAGGGAAACAGAGTACGTCAAACTTCTCAGAGTAGGTGGAGTCAAATAAGGACACAACAGGCCTAAAGACACCACCAGCAAATTTCCGTGCACAGCAATATTGCTGCATACAGGTACAGCTGGCTGCTAGATCCTGAGAGAGGAGGGTGAGCAAATCACATTCCCAAACACAGGGATGATTTAGGGATGCACTTACGCGCTAGTGAAGATCTACTTACAGGCAATGCTGCAGTTGTGACTAAAGGTCTTACAGCAATCACAAACATCACTGCTAAGGCCTCTTCCGTGCACACATTCTGCCAGTGCTGCTGCCTGAATCTGTTTGCGTGCTCTTTGTTTTCAAGCCACTGCAGTATATTGTAGAGATGTGGGTGATGAGAGATACAGCTAGCTCTGTTTAACCTTTTTTGGGAGGTGGTGAGAGAGGAAGGGAAGACAACTACAATCATTTTACTTGATGCAACATTCTTCATTTCTCTTTGGCAGAGTTATAATACAAACTTGACTTGATACTTGAGGTATTTTTATTCATGGGAACTTGAAGTAAAAATATTATCAAGTACAACAAGGCCAATCTATTTGAAGTTCTGCAACTGAGCACACTTCAGTATTGAAATCCACAGTCCATGAAACGGTTCTCCATAGGGCAGCAACAACAAAAGTATCCATATCAACCCTTCAAACTCAGGATAAAAGCCCACAGGAATCCCCTCTAAGCACAGGAGGTAAATTCAGTAGCTACAGTCAAAGTCAGTCCTTGGCTATTTCACTGGGAGTTCAAACAAGATGTGTCAAGAATTAAAGCATGGAAGAAACTATCAGACCAAAGATCTGTCTATGAGGAATTAAAAGATAAGCAGCTCGCTTCCCAGTTGCTATTCCACTTCTCTGCTACATTAAAATCAGATAAAAATCAATAATTAACAGATATCCTAGCCTTCCCTTCCTTACTAACTTGCTGCCATGTGTGAATACTGTGAAAGGTTGGGAAACTAATGCCATCTTGTTAAGACACAGCAAAAGCCCCAGCAGTAAGTTATCAGAAATGTCCTACTTTGGAAGAATACAAATTGTATATTTAAGCACAAACAACTTCAGAAAAAAAATAATACCAAGGGATGTGTGTATGTGTGGCAATTTAAGTTTCCATTAAAGAAAAATCTGAAGGTTTATATTATTCTAGACTTACGTAAATCAGAGGCAAAGGGGTTCACCACCCAAGACAGTTCAGATTTGCACTTACCATGAAATCCCGTGCTGTTCAAGAAAAGCAGAAGTGGTAGAGAAGAACACATCTCATTGTTTCACGAGAGACAAATTTCCTGAAAAACTACGTTGCCTGTTTGCAGCACCTGAGCTACACAACCAAAGACACACTTCTATATAACATAAAGGAAATAGAAATTATTTGCATCTCTGTTCTGACTGACCTGACAGAGTAACTCTTTGTTAGAAATTTGTGATTGCAACAGTATTATTAAAAAGGCTGGATGTCATGATTATATACATCATAAAATTCTCTAATAATCTAATATCTAAATTATTCCTTGTAACTAACTCATCACTTCCTATTCTCCAAGTGTGTCAAACCAGGAACATGCAGCTGTTACCAACTCATTTAGAATATCCATACTTTTCTAATATAATTTGTGTCCAAAAATATTTTCAGAGCACGAAAGAACTGGTTGGGGGAACATCTGATTTTCATCTTCCAACTTGACAATACAGTAAAACATATTTTCTGAAATGCACAGATTTATTGCCTAGTGAGTGACTTCAAATTCCATGTATTAATTGTGGTAGAAAAGAAGACACCCAGACCTTCACACGTCAAACACTCCTACAGTTTGTGCAACACCTGCTCTGAACTTCTTTCTCTTTGGAGACCTACTGTGGAAAGTGATCTATCTAAAGCCATGGTCAGAACTTGGAAAAGCTATCTATCCTTCATGGAACCACGTATTTATTCAGTGTCTAATTAGTGTCAACCTGAAGAACATTTATACAAACTTGGTCAGGACTAAAAATAACTAATTGTAGCTCCTCTAGCAGAATGCTGGGAAAGGCTGGAATTTATGTCCAATACATGGTCTGATTTTTCTACTTTGCAAGAAGAAATAAAAATGCAGCACATGTAAAAGCAAAGGAAAGTCTGGAGAACGTCTGACTACAAACTATTATTTAGCAAGTCCAAAACTCTGGGTAGATGTTTCAAGATCCCAAAGATACAAAAAAATCTCTTAATTTTAAATTTCATGCTTTGCCTTGAAAATCCATCTGTCTACCATGCAATCCCAAAGATTGCTCAATTCTATTGAATGACCTTCAAGACCAGGTATTTTCATCTTACCTTCAATGTAAATATACATTAAAAGGGAGATGAAACAAAGACAGCTCCAAAAGAAGGAGGAGAGGAAGAATAAAAGAGCAAAAGCTTCTGGTTGAGGAAAAAAATAATTAGACTTTAAAAATTAATTTCTATTAGTTAGAAGAACAAGGAAGAGATTTCTGGGCAAGGCCTGGCAAGACAAGAGGAATACGCTGCTCAAAAAAAGCGGCAGAGAAGACAGAGATTCAGGAATGTTCCTGGAGTAGCAGCTTTGAGAATTTGGGTGGTCAAAGGGTAAAAAAGGAAGAAAGGGAAGGAGGGAACAGAAAGATTGCTGGAGACAGGAGAAATTAGGGAAACACTTGAACACTAAAAATACACTCATAAGATACAGTTTATGGTTTATTTAATTTGTAACTTTATCTCCAGGTTTTTTGGGTTTTTTTTAGTCTAAAAAAAAAAAATCAAACTGAACCTTCCCTTTGTGTTACTTCATATACTTTTTTTCCTCTTCCATATGGTACTAAAAGCTACCCAAAAGAAACAGATACTTCTCCCCCAAACAGTTAATTCAAATAAGTACCATACTTAAACAAATCTTTTGGATAGTTTCAACATAAACCAGGGTTTCAAACAGCCCTGGCTGTGACATTTCCAAAATCAGTTTGAGGGGCTGGTATCCTCCTCAAGGTCAAAGTCTCTTCAGCAGGTACCATATCAAGATTGCCCAGACACTGGAATAATTCCAAAAGGACCAAATTAATTTCCAAAAATGTTTTTCTTTTTTCTTCCAAGGGATTTAGGTCTCACATTGCATGTACAAAATTATCAACTGAGTTTGTAAGGGACAACTGCAGCATTCTGAAGAGAACTGAAGTTGAATTTATGCCATGTTGTAGGTATAAGAAATGACAATACGCCAAGTACTTGAACATCTGAATTTCAGAACTGCTTTCCCTATGTGTTCCTGTAATACAACTTTACCCTCCCAAGTATTAGCTGTTATTATCATTTCAACACAACTACAAAGGCATAGAAAAGTAAAATTGAGTTATAGACAGATTTTCCCCAGGCATTCAGTTTATGGTGCAACCCAAAACAGCGATCCTACTACCCAAAATACACTACTTGAGCCGTTTGCAAGGTTATGATAAAGGGACATTTCATGGTCATTCTCCCTAGCAACACACAACAACAAAAATGACTTTCCCTGTGAGCACTAATTTTATGATTAAATAAATTTATCAAACCCACTTTTTTTCCTTATTATCCAACTGATAAGCTAAACTGATTCTACTTCACAGCTCCATTCCGGGTGTGAATGAACACAAGGAATGTAAAACTTGTACTTCCTCAAACTAATTACTTCTTATTTCCAAGAAAAGGCAGTTTTGAAGACTAAAAATGTCACACAAGCAAAAATGATAGAGTGTTTAAAAAGAAATCCCCCACAGTCAATATACTGCAATATCTCTGAATCACCACTGCCCATCAGGTTTCCAGGTACTCTTTCTGACCTCCATTTGCAGAATTCGTATCTACAAAGCCTGAAAACAGGAAGCAGATTCTCCTTTTGTTCTTTAGGACTCAAGAGTTATTCATCTGTCTATTTGCAGGTATAATAAAATCAAAATCTAGGTTGAGAAACTTAACCACGAGACAAACTTTAAAATATTGCTATGGAGGCTAGCAACAGTTTCTGTGTTATTAATCCAATCAGACAGGTTTACGCTTGTCATCTTTGCCCAGATTTGAACTCCTGTTGCCCAAGAGAATAGAAATTGGTGATGCAGGAAGAAATGCTTAACTGTACAGTATTATTTGCTTGTGGCTTAGCAAGCAGTTAACCGCATACATGAAGCTCTGCCAAGATGTCCTCCTACAACAAAGGAACTTAAAAAAAAATAAAAATCAAGAGAACACAAACACAATCAGCAATTGGCAGATTTTGGGTGGAACATTATTTACCTACTATTCATTCTTAAAATAGAATCCAGTATTTTTACAGGTTTTTAGGAGTGAATTAGAAGACGTTTTCTGCATGCCTTAACATACAATTATAATCAGCTTGCCAACTGCAGTATCTATTTATCTCTATGTTACTAAAATATTCTGGCAAGGGTCAAGGCAATTATTAAGACTTTTTCATGGTGGAAAGAAATGTACTTTTGCACATACTGAATTTTTTATTTAATTTTCTTTAGAGCACACTACTCAAATGACAACAGTGGAGATGCTAGAGGAACCTGTACTACATGTCAGTGCACCTAAATGAGCATAGCCTCAAGACAGCCTACATAGCTAAGGCAGGACAGTAATTAAGGAAGATCATTAAGCAGGAAGACATTTTAGATATAAAATTTGACTATAAAAGAAAGAGCCCACATTTATAAGCCTAGCAACATTTATCTGGTACGGCCTGAGATTATCAAATGGGGTCTCTATTTGCTTCTAGTTTCCTAACCATGAAATCTTTCTGACATGCAGGGATACAGTCATACATCTGATAATACATTGTACTAACTTATCCCAGAAGGGTACCAAGAAGATAAACAGATTAAAGTTTGTAAAAAAACTTACACATATTCAGATTAAAAACCAGTAAAATATTTTATCACTGGAATAGCATTGTGTATACTGTATTCCTTGCATAATTTCAAATCAAGACTGGACAAAACACATAAAGATCTAAGAAAAAAATCTCTGCTAGTAGTTGTAATAGAGATATTTGAGGGATGTCCTGTTGTCAACAATAAGAAATATAAAATGTTTGTATTTTAAACATGAGCCACAGCTGCCAATTTGACCACCTCAGAAATGCAAGTTCTCCTTTAGTCCCCAAAAGAACAGTGAGAGGTTATTGCTGTAGAAGATTTTCTAATAAATCTTCTCAATTTCATTCTGCTGCTTAAGAAAATAATTTCATAGCACCAGGTGTTAAAGGACTGTGAATGTGTAGAGCAAACACAACCTGTCCAGTATAGCCAAGGAAGAATAAAAGAATATACATACATATAAAAATGTAAAAAAAAAAAAAAACAAAACCCAAACCCGAAACCAAAACCCCCCCAGACTGAGTCCTTGAATAGGCCAGTTGCACAGAACATGCTGCTGCTACAAGGCCTCAGCACAGTATGCCTATAAACCCAGAACACCCCTATATTCTTGACATTACAATGAGTCAGCTGTAGGACCTTGTTAGGTATTAATTGACAAAAAACAGGGAGTTGCCTTGATGAAAAGTAAACAACATTTCAGTTGCACAGTCTCTGATGTAACAGGGGTGGTTGCATATAGACTCTATCATTAAACTAGTAAAAAAAATATGCTGAACAGATTGGTAGATGAACCAAAACAGAACGCTAGACTTTCATAGCATTAGTATAGCAGAAAAAATCAGGCTAAATCTATCCTTTTCCCAGCATTTTAAGTGTGCTGAGTTGTATGTAGAAAGTACTCAACAGTACAATGCCAGTTGCTCTGCCAAGATCATTCTCTGCTTGTCACTAGTGTTCTATTTCAAGTATTTTCTTTTAATTTTTGCTAAAATATATGAAATTTAAGAAAGGAAAATACAAATTAGTGTTTGTGTATTGAAAAGGAGTCTAGAAGCCTTCAGTATACAGAGTTAAAAAGATAAAGTAAAAGAGATTTCCCTTTATTATGTGCCTTGGTGTGGCAAGGCATAAGCACCACCCACAATACTGACCCAAATTCTTTGATTTTTGGCCCCATACTGCCTTACACTGCTCTAAATTATGTTGTGTACTAGCTAGTCCCAAAGGGCCATGCATTGGCAATACTTGTCAGAATGCAGCAAATTCATACCCTTGCTCCTCATGCCATCCCTTTACTCATCAGCAGCGAGAGAGGAATGTAATACAATTTTATACCTGCCCATCATGCTCTCTAGCCAGACCAAACTCTAGCTACCAAAATGCCCTTAAGACCTCACCCTTCCATACTGCTGGACGAGCCTGATAAAACTGACTAAAAAAGCCTGATTTATGGGGGAAGCCAGTGGTGTTATCATAGCTTGTTATTGATTCAGAGTTGAAATGGAAGAATGGTAGCACAAGGGTGAAGAATACCTTGCTTCCATACCACCATGATAAATGGCATACTGTTAATGACATTGTATAATACTGCTACAACAACCTGTACAGCCTCAATCCAGATGGACCTTTACAATCTCAAGGACCTGGCCAACTGAAGCCTTGGGATGCTCAGACTGGACTTTCAGAAGAACTCCTCCTCTAAGGAAGGTAGAAGAGCAGCAGGCTGGTTCCTCAGGGGAGGCCGTAGGATCTCTACTGTGGGAAGTGTTCAAGACATGGCCAGACAAAGGCCCCACTACACAAAACCTGAGCTGGTGCTGGAGGCATTCCTGTGCCAAGCAGGAAGCCAGGCTGGATGACTCAGAGTTCCTTTCCAACAAAGAGCTCTAGGGCTCTGATGTGAAATCTTATTTGGCACAAATGAATTTTCTACAAATTCACCGTAGCTATCATAGGTTAAGGAACTTAATGTATTTTATGAATTGATTTGACCTTGAAAATTTTGATGTAATACTAGACAAACAAAATCATAGTACTGAGAAATACAATCCCTGTTACTGCTGAGACACGTACTCTAAATAGAATACTGTTATGGGGGGAAAAAAGGTTGTTCAATTATCTGTAACATGGGTTTTGACAAAAAAAAAACTATAATGAAATTTTTTTGCTTTCATTGTTGAATAAAAATCCTTACGTTTTTGCTCCTTTTATACACGGAAGCAATTAACTATAAAGAGAAATAATGTTAAAAGAAATGTAAAAAAAACCATTTTAAAGTGTTTTTAAAAAAGCCCATTAATGTTAAAATGTTTTAAAATAAAGAGAACAAAGGCACTGAAATCTTAGACAATGCTAATGACTGTTCTGGATATGCACTGATTCTGTGTATCAGGCAATTAAAAAGCTGTTAGATTTTCGCTGATCAAACTGTGCATAAACTATCAGCAAGGCTTCCTTTGTCATGATCTACATTCATCATTCAAAACTCCTTGTAGTTTCTATGTCAACTGCAGGAAACACTGGTACCTGACATGCAAAAAAAAACAGAGGGTCACTTCTTGAAAATGAAACACATTATCAGAGATGTGTGCAGAGCTGAAAACAAACGGCCAAACCAGAAACCAGAAAATAGAGACGGAACTTAAAGGGGGAAGGAGATAAAAAAGAAAGAAAGAAAAAAGCAGCAAGAGAAACTTAAGTGGTAGGTAAGTGAACACAGACATGAGTACTGACTGAAAACAACAGGATTTGAGGTGGTAGGAAGTGAGTTACACAGTCCTCATTACAGCTACAAAAGAAACACAGAAAGTCTTTGAGCAATGGAACAAATAAGAGAATCACTGTGTAATTACACATACATGCCATCTACCATTACATACCATCTTACCATTACAGAGGAGAAGGAGAAAATAAACCCCCCCAAAAAATATCTGGGAAGTCAAAAACATGACCTAAAGGAATTACCTCCACAAATTGTGCCAGAAAGTCCTACTTGCTCTAGATAGTGGGGCTAGGGAAGAGCAGTGGACTGTTGCTGCTGAGGTACACGCAACCTCCCAGGGCAGACAGAGGTTGCACAGCTGTTTGGGTTACTGTCAAAGACAACCCTGAAGAAAGGAAAAGGAAAAGAAAGCAAGCAGCAGCCACACTGAAGAGAATTGCTTTGCATGCAGTACTTAACATATGGAATAAACAGTACTGAGGCAACACAAGCGAACAATTAGTCTGAACGGTTTTGTAAATATCTTGGACAAATACCAGACTAGAAGAATACTGAGGAAGACACTGACTAATTCAAGAGAGGGAAGGGGCCTAGATGGCTTTTCTGGCCTCCTTCTGTCCTTATGTGCCCTGTATTTATATTTGAATGCTTGCATTACCCAGCATATAGGCTATTTAAGGTCAGGAAAGCATTGCAATAGCACAGCTGCCTCCAGCAAGTAGTGCTTGACATCACTAAACCACACAGAAGAGCACAGCCCTTTTATTGGCTTCAACAGCAAATATCTGCAAGCTGAATTGTTTCGCTCTATTTGTACAGGTTTTTCCACTGCACTGTGGTGTCTGCAACTTTGGTACTAACAGAGTTTTGTCCACTGAAATTGTTAAATAGCTGGTTTCCTCCTTGTGTATTTTCAGTGGCCTCTGGCCAGAAACCAGCTCAAAAAATTAAGTTTTAAAATCCAAAGTAAAAGAATCTACATTTTCATATTCTAAGGTTTCAGTTCTTCCCAAATTTAACTTGTCTTCCTCCATGGGATGTTTGACACATACTGCATACAAATACTAAATATCACATGTGGGATCAGTGATTTAAATTCTATAATATTCTTTGTCATACAGATATGTAGAAATCATGAAAGACAGGAATGGTTTGTAAACCCACTGAAATGAAAGGATTTCAAAACACTGCTTCCACATGTTATGGTCAATAAATGTCTGAAATAAGCATTTCTGAATTTTCTTAGCTAGATTTATCAATGACTGCACAAAAAATAAAATAAAAAAACGATGAACCCAAAAAATGAAGCACGGCAGGTATGCCTCACTACGTACACCAGAGTTCTGGATCTTAATCATCCAGATCAAAGACCTGTTTGAGCACACAAGTTCCTTCCTATCCAAGTGCTCAGAGTTTCTTCCAATGTAAATCAAGGTGGGAAGTAGGATGCTGAACATTCAGGTCTTCTCCTCACACCAGTTTTGAATTTGAGCAGGGTGAAAACCTCAGGGGTGGGTCCCACAGCTCAGCTGTAGCCTGTGACAACTCAAATCATGGCAGTCAGGTGAAGTCCCTGACAACTGGAAAAAGGGAAATACAGCCCCCATTTTTAAGAAGGAGAAATGGAAGACCCAGGAAACTACAGACCAGTCAGTCTCATCTCTGTGCCTGGCAGGATCACAGAGCAGATTCCACTGGAAACTGTGCTAAGACATGTAAAAAAAAATGAGGTGGCTGTCAATGACATGGACAGTGGAATTGAGTGTGGCCTCAGTAAGTTTGCCGATGACACCAAGCTGTGTGGCTCGGTTGATATGCTGGAGGAAAGAGGGACCTTGACATGCTTGTGAGGTGGGCTGATGCCAACCTCATGAAGTTCAAACAAAGCCAAGTGCAAGGTCCTACACCTGGGTTGGGGCTATCCCAGGCACAGCTACAGGCTGGGAAGAGAAGAGATTGAGAGCAGCCCTGCGGAGAAGGACTTGGGGGTGGTGGTTGATGAGAAACTCGACATGAGCTGGCTTCAGTGTGCGCTTGCAGCCCAGAAACCAACTGCATCCTGGGCTGCACCAAAAGAAGCGTGACCAGCAGGTCAAAGGAGGTGATCCTGCCCCTCTACTCTGCTCTTGTGAGACCTCACTTGGGAGTATTGTGTACAGTTCTGGTGTCCTCAACATAAAAAGGACTTGGAGCTGTTGGAGCAAGTCCAGAGGGCCACGAGGATGATAAGAGAACTGGAGCACCTCCCGTATGAAGATAGGCTGAGAAAGTTGGGACTGTTCAGCCTGGAGAAGGCTGTGTGGAGACCTCATAGCAGCCTTCCAGTGTCTGAAGGGGGCCTACAAGGATGCTGGGGAAGGACTCTTCATTAGGGACTGTAGCGACAGGACAAAAGGGAATGGATTTAAACTTACACAGGGGAAGTTCAGGTTAGATGTAAGGAAGAAGTTCTTTACTGTGAGGGTGGTGACTCACTGGAACAGGTTGCCTAAAGAAGTGGCAAATGTTCCATCCCTGGCAGTGTTGAGGCTAGGCTGGGCAGAGCCTTGGGGGGTCTGGTCTCGGGGTAGTGTGAAATGTCCCTGCCTATGGCAGGGGAATTGAAACTAGATGATCTTAAGGTCCTTTCCAACCCACACCTTCTATGACTCTGTGATTAAACACAGCAGAATAATTCACTGATGTACTCACTTGAGGTACAAAAGAATATTTCAGGTACAAGAATATTTCTTCTTAATTTAAAAAAAAAAAAAAGTTTCTTTAAACATAAAAGGAGTATTCAACTCCTTGGGTGTAAGGTGACTCTTAGCTTAAATCTAACCACCTCTCTGTGTTTCTTCCAGGTTGTAGATTAATCAGGTCTTGCTAGTCCTCAGAAGTTCTGACTCTAAATGAAAGGAAGATGGAAAATAAATGAGACATGAAGCCCTGCTCTGCGCAATTATGTTTTTATCTGTTTCTGATCTTTCCACAAAGATCAGCTTACATGTTTTTCAATAAGCAAGACAAAAAATACAGCAACTCCATTCCATTTAAAGAATGGCTTTTCTAAGCTGCCTCCAATGTGCACTTTCATTTAAAGAAAACTGAAGTTTATTACAGTTATAGGATGTCTGTGTTGGGTTTACAATTCAACAAATCCTTGTGAATTCTTAAGGGGATTCTCCAAAGGAAAGTTTCTAGGAAGTACGTTCTCATACTTCTGAGGCAAATCTTCGTTATCTAGGAAAAGATCTTTCAACAAGAAGTTGAATGATCACATTTAAGAATGTGTCTTTTGTACATACTCTCCAGGCAGGTCCAATGGGCAAGTGCTGAAAGGAAATGGGGTTTCAGCTAACATTCACACGAGCTGAATAACTTATGTAGTTACGTAGCAGGACAGACTGTGCCTGCCTCTTAAGCCTGAAATGAAATCAGCAGTACAATCAATCACATTCTTGACAATAATTAGGGAAAAGGAATTCCCCAGAAACCTAGTAGTCAATGTTGCAAAAATCAGTCACAATTTATTCCGGGGAAATGGCATCTTCCTACAAGAGATAATTAAGGATTTATTAAAGCTCCTCTCAAGTAGATCCCTCCACTTACAGTCTGCGTCCTGCCCATCAGATTCCCTGCAGGGCTCTTCTTCTGCCATACTCCTGAATGCACACTCCCTGTGTCACCACATTCCCTGCTGAAACGCCAGCAAGAGGAACGTAGTACCTAATGGGCACTGCCAGCTCTTCCCAACCTGGGTGGGGGGAAGAAGACGACAGAGGCAATAAAAAATGAGGTCTTTCACATACATCTTAATTCTGCGTTCCACGTTTTTTAGTGAAAATCCTTAACTCTTCACTTCCTAGTGGTCAGAGGTTTGTACCAACTGAATGTAACCATCTGGAAGCAAGCACTGAGCAATAGCTGACTTTTTGTTAACTGTTTTAAATAATGGAGAAGTCTGAAGATAGAACACCATAATGTGCAGATCACAATTAGAGTGAAGTTCTCTGAAAACAAATGACTTAGTCACCATATTCAGAAAGCAAGCCACATATCTGAAATATGCAAAACTCAGCTTGAGAAAAGTGTACTATGTTAAAAGATACCATGTTTTGTACTGGTGGGTTTGGATTTACATCAAGAACTGGGAAAAATACCCACACAGCAACAAAAGCAGGTTCAAAGTGTACTCTAGGAAATCTGAGTTTTCGTAACTGTTGGGTAAATGTGCCTTTCTATACTCACTGTATTTGCTGCCAACACATATTCTAATTAACTCACTGTAACTACTGTTTGTCAGTTTTAGTAATTAATACCCAGTCAGAATGGATACAGTTGAACAGCTAAAGCTCGGCTTCGAGCTTAAAGAAAAACTTTCCATTGTAGCTCTTGCAAGTAGCTCTTGCTACTTTCAATCACCAGCAATCCTGGCTAACTGGGGAGGTCCCAGCTGACTGGAGCGTAGCAAATGGGACACCCATCTACAAGAAGGGCTGGAAGGAGGATATTCGCCTATCAGTCTGACCTCAGTTCTGGGAAAGGTTATAGAGCAGATCACCTTCAGTGCTGCCATGTGGCATGTACAGGACAACCAGGTGATCAGGCACAGTCAGCATGGCTTTGTGAAAGGCAGGTCCTGCTTGGCTAACCTGATCTTCTAGGACAGGTGACCTACTGAATGGATGAAGGAAAGGCTGTGGATTTTTCTACCTAGACTTTAGTAAAACCTTTGACACTGTTTCCCACAGTATTCTCCTGAAGAAACTGTCTGCTCATGGCTTAGATGAGCGTACTGTTTGCTGGGTAAAAAAGCAGCTGGATGGCTGAGCCCGAAGAATGGTGGTGAGTGGAGTTAAATCCAGTTGGTGGCCAGTCACAAGTGGTGTTCCCCAGGGCTCAGTGCTGGGGCCAGTTCTGTTTAATACCTTTATCAATGAGCAACATCAGAAACGTAGTACCATATGCATCCTCGGTAAGTTTGCAGGTGAGACCAACTTTGGCAGGAGTCTTGATCTGTTTGAGGGTAGGACGGCTCTGCAGAGGGATCTGGACAGGCTGGATCGATGGCAAGACCAATTGTATAAGGCTCAAAAAGGGTGAGTGCCAGGTCCTGCACTTGGGTCACAACAACCTCATTCAATGCTACAGGCTTGGGGAAGAGTGGCTGTCTAAGGGAAAACAGACTGGGGGTTTTGCCCAGCCACTGAACATGAGCCAGCTTGTGCCCAGGCAGCCAAGAAGGCCAACTGTCTTGTATCAGCAATAGTGTGGCCAGCAGGGGTAGGGCAGTGATCATACCCCTGGTACTGGGCACTGATAGGGCTGCACCTCAAATCCTGTGTTCAGTTCTAGGTCCCTCACTGCAAGAGACATTGAGGTGCTGGAGTGTGCCCGAGGAAGTGCAACAAAGCTGGTGAAGGGTCTAGAGAACGAGACTTATGAGGAGCAGCTGAGGGAATTGGGGTTGTTTAGTCTGAAGAAAAGGAGGCTCAGGGGACACTTTATCACTCTCTACAACTACCTGAAAGGAGGTTGCAGTGAGGTGGGTGTCAGTCTCTTCTCCCAAGAGCAGGCGATAGGACAAGAGGAAATGGCCTCAAGCTGCCCCAGGGGAGTTTTAGATTGGATATAAGGGAAAATTTCTTCACCAAAAGGGTTGTCAAGCCCTGGAACGGGCTGCTCAGGGAACTGGTTGAGTTACCACCCCTGGGGGTATTTAAAGATGTGTAGATATAGCACTTAAGGACATGGTTTAGTGGTGGACTTGGCAGTGCTGGGTTAATGGTGGGACTTGATTGTAAAGGTCTTTTCCAAGCTAAATAATACTATGACTACATTTAACCCCAGTTATCAGACCCTTCTGCCTGCTCTACTGCTGCCGTATCACAAGCCACACAATAAAAAAAGATGACACTTGTTTCAAATTTCTCTAGTCAAATTTCCGTAACTAATTTTATGGGAAACATTCCAAGGAGTTCAAGCTGGCCCTACAGTTGGCCCATACAGTTCTGTAGAACAAAAAGTCCTACATAAAAAAAAAAAAAATCAAGAAGATTCCTATTAATTCTTAGGTATGAAAAAAAAATTCCTGTCACCTGTAACAGACATGGTTCAGTACTAACATGGATTGATTCTGTTCAG
>NW_009933153.1:0-26436 GCF_000696875.1 Nestor notabilis | reverse complement strand
AGGCTTCCTTTCTCCTATAAGAACACTTCAGGAAAGGAAGAAATCTGCTGTGTGTGCTCTAATGTCTTGGGGAACTATCTGAGAAAGGCACTTCAGCACTGCACCACGAATGTCAGAACAGCAACAAAAATACCCTCAAACCCTCCAAACTGTAAGAACAACACAGTCAACAGAAAAGCCAAAACCACTGATGTATCAAAAGAAGTGAAGAAGAGTTTTTGTAAAACTGAAATCAATTTCAGTAGCAAAGTGAACACAATCTAAGAAAATAATTAAAAATAATAAAAATCCCCACTGCAAATACAGGGAAAGATTTCAAAAGTACTAAGCACTGGCCTAGCTAGTAGCTGTGATGACAGTAATTTTTGAAGTTACTGCCAGAATTAGTTTTGACTAATTAGAAGTGCTTCAGACAACCTCACAGTACAAAGATACATGTCTAAACATACGGGTAAATAGTAAGGAACCAAGAACACCCTCATGAATTATACTATCTGATGTCCTAAAGAAAAATCACTTTGTTCCCTTTTTTCCTTCGTTATCACTCTTTGTAGGAGGGTAAACACACCGAGATGCAGTGATACCACAGCAAAAGTGCTGAGGAGGTTATTTTAGAAGAGCACAGCTTTACAACGGTACTTAGAAATGCCTGTGTTGAAACAGGGATTATTAGAATGAAACATCATATACTTATAGCATATAAAAACATAATACAAAACAGAATTGTATGTTTAATTAGGGTAACCTGAAATAAACCATACGAACACAAGTGAAAAAACACAACACTTTAATGGAAAGATTTGTACCTAAAGGAAACCAATGTGCTTAAAAGTACTGAAATTTCTGTAGACAATTCCACTCTAGTCAGAAGTATGTAGAGGAAGGGCTGTCTTCAATCATGTTTCTATTTTCTTTTGTAATTTCTTATTAATTCAATTTTCTGTACGTATTTTTCTACTATACAAGAAAATCCTTTAAGGGGTAAAGTACTCGATAGATCATGTAAAAATACTTCCTCCACCATCAGGTTGCAGAACCTTATGAATACATGCTGAATCCCTGAGAGAAACCTGGGAAATCCTCCAGCAAGACACAAACCCATCCCAACATTCAACTTAATACTTTTCCCTGAGACTCCAGGCAATGGTGAGCTCTAGACTGCCACAAAGTGTATGTCAGACCAAAGACTGCCCCTTATCTCCTAATACAGAGAAACTGGTACCTCATTACCTAGCAAAAAACATCAGTCCCAAACCGCTTCAAGTATTTTGTACCTCAGTGATTAGGTCTAATTCCTTAGTCTCTTAACTGAAAGAAACCATCTTAAAAATCTCAGTAACTGAACCATTTAAGGACAGCATTACATATCTAGCATTAAAAGCCCATTTAGATGATGGACACATAATCTTAGTTCTTCTACATCTGTTTTCAGTAATTGTTCTGCATCAGTTTCAGAAAGAAAAGGAACAGCCAGTATAGCTGAACACCTGGGGCAGGAGTGCAAGTCAATCTGTTTTGACTGTCAATCTCAGTCTACCCTGATCTCTTCTGAAGCTATCAACAAGCCATCAAAAGGTGGCTACAGCGAAACATGATTTTTAGAACACAGGAGGAATTGCAAAGCAGAGCTAGACTAGAAACTAGCCCTGCAGTTTCAGAAGACTTAGATGATGGGGACATGGCATATACAGCAGGCAGGAGTTATCACTGACTCACTGCCCAGGAATTGCTTAGAGGCATGACCAAACTAGGCTTACTGGAAGAGAAAGCCCTGCAAAGCAACTGTCACTCCTGCTTCCCATGTCTGCAAAGATGCTCTGCGATTTGAAGAAGTCATGGGCTGTCTTGGCTGCCTAGTAACAATTCTGCTGAAATCATCAGGTTGGATGAATAGGCACATTTTAATATGTCAAACAGAAGACCATCTACTTCTGTCTTCTACAAAGACAGACATAAAAAGGCCTAAACGTGACCACTCATTTAAAGACTGTGTATTCATACTCATTCTAAAACAGCAGGCTTCAACCAGTGATGTACACTCAGCAGTACAGCATGCCAATTTTAAAGGCAAAGCACTTCATAGGACCCCTGCACCTCAAACATAGTGAGAGGTGGTACCTGGCAGTGAATGGATAATATTCTGTGGTTTTCCTCCTCCCAACTCCCAGCAGAAAGGACAGGTAAAAGATAAGAAACACCTTAAAGCAAATACACATGTTTAATTTTCTATTCTACTTTTTTTTCGTCAGTGTAAAACATACAGAAACATTCAAAGCCTAAGGGTTCAGATCAGGTTCTTGTTATTCTCCCCTGCCCACAAGAGAAGGTTAAACGCAGTCACCAAACTCTGCATACCACCCTCAGTCACGAAGAACCCTCTGGCACAACTCCCAGACCAGTAAAAAACGACCGTTTCAGTCCCCAAAGCATGGAGCCTGATCCATTTAAGCAAAACAAGTCCTACTGACAGCTGGTTTTCTTAGCATATTCACGTCCACATATTTATCAGAAAAAAGCCCTCCAGGACAAGAGTGTTTATTACAAGATTATTTCTGTGAATCCGAGGAACATAGCATTCACTGAGCAACAGTGTTTCTACCCTAGTATCTTCTTTTCTTAAGATGCGAAACAAGACAAACCCATTTTTGTTTTCTTTAGCATGGACATCTCTTAAATGAAAAAAATACATGCATTAATTTCTTTCGTAAAAAATTTCTTTCTTAAAAAAACCCAAACAAACTAAAAAACTTCTGATTCACATCCATGTGTACTATGCTGACACATGTTTTAAGCATTAATACAGAAATTAGCTGTTTGATCTTGACCTGACTCCTTGAATTTAGAGTCTAGTGACTTTTAACAAATGGAAACCAAAGATATGATGGATATTTTCATTACAAATTTCCTTCCCATGTGAATATCTAGTATACTTTCACTACAAAGATAATTTTGAGCCATCAAGATGCTTTCTACTGACAGGTTTAGAGAAATAATGAATAACACATGGAAATGAGACAAAGACATAAAGGGTAAATATCCCAGAATACGTCTGTGCCTACCTAGCAGCAGGAGGAGATCAGGTGGATGAGCAAGTGAGGGACCTCAGGTCTTGGCACTGCTCAGCTCTCTGACCCTTCCCAAAGCACAACAGCTGTCAGCAGGGGATGAAGAATACCTTGCAGCCCCAAGGTGAGAGGAGGACCAGGGTGAGCTGGGGACACATGCTCATGGATGCTGACAAGCACCATCTCCTCTAGTTGGGTGGTCAGTCTGTAGTGTTTCCCATCTTGCCACTTCCTCCAAAAGTGTGCAGAAACTTGTTTTTATGATACTAGGGTTATGATGGTGCTTCTTAAACAAAACACATATCATAAGTACCCCACATTTCATTTTAACTTAATCTAACATTTGAAGTCATTAGAAGTGGCTGTTATTGGCATCTACCTGCTTATTGATGCAGTACAATACAGAAGAATTCTTAAAATTATAAAATGAAAGCTTTTTTAAATGTTTGATTTCAACTACAGGAAACTAACTAGAAACTGCTGTTAATGTGTTTTGAACAAGTAGTATTTAAAGGAGTATTTTTAAATTAGCAAGTTTTAATTAAAGAATTAAATGAGGTACGAACAATTATTGCTGGGATTTTTATAAGCTAACAAACAAATGCTTCCGACCCCTAAGCTTGGGGTTGTTTTTTTACTGTAAGAACTGGACTTAACACTCTTGCAGCTAGACACCGCACCACACCAGTAGTGCCTTGAATGAGGCACAATACTTCTCTACTGCATTTTTAACTCCTGCTTTAATACAGGAGCTTTTTCAAGACAACCGATGTACTAACATATTAGCCCCAAACCATTAAAAAGTGAACATTTTCCTCACTTTGCAAATCTCTCTTCCAGAATCTATGACAAAGACCAGTCAAAGTCTTACTAGTATTATGTTTACCATCCACCTAAAAATAGAGCAAACATGTTTTACAATAACCCTTGAAAGCAAAACCACTATATTCATATTACTAGGGCTCAAATTTGCTGACAAGATCTGTGGGTAATGCATTTTTAGAAAAAGCAATGTGGGAATTCATGTTTATATGGTAGAACACAAAAGCAATGAAACTTCCTGGGAAAGCAGGAGATAACTCATGTTACACAAACAGGCCCTTTGCTCTTACTCCTCTACAAAGCTGAAACACTTCTATCTGAATATGTTTTTTCACACATCAGGAAAATGCTATTCCTGTTTGCTTGTTCTTCCTAAGGTGAACTGAGTTTAGTATTAGCAAAATAATTGTGGGAATTTGGTATTTTTCCTGTTTTGTTGAGTACTTGGGAATGTTACATTGGGAACTGTCAACTACTACTTACTCCACCTCAAAATCTGCTACATAAAAAAAATACACTGGTAATTTGCTTACATGGCTTTTGTAGACGCAATTACTGTTAGCAGCAGGAAAGAACTTTTATAAGCAGAACACAATTCAACTGTAACATGCCACGGCCTCAAGTCATTAAACTAATCCTCAGGGCTCCTTGAGGCTTTTTGTACTTTTGGCAAAAAGTATAAAGAAATACACACTGTTGCTTCAGTTCCCAAGCATTGGAAAGTTAAATATCTAAACTGTCAGCCCCTGCTAAACAGAGCAGAGATTGGTTTTGGGAAAGAATAAGAGACAACTATATCTTTGTTATAAAGTGCAACTGAACAATGAAAATATACCCATACATTTTTTTCATGGCACATAAGAAGTAGCCAGCAGAATAAAGGAAGGTGCAACAGCTCACAAGCAACTCTGGTATTTTAGGTTACCAGTATCTGGATACTGTGACAAATACCTTACAAATGCATAAGGACAAATTGAGTTAGATGAGTGAATTATCTCAACTTTGATACACAGATAATGTGACAAGATGTGGCATGGAACTCCAGGTTTTACTGGCATGATTCTAAGATGACGACATAAGCTATAAATGACAAAGTCATAAATACGTCAGATATGTACCAACACCACTCAGATATCTTTCTGCTATATCGGTCTACATCACGCCTCTAAAATCAGATATTCTTTAGGGCACTGGCAGAAGATGCAATACTTTGAGGAAGACAAAGTGTTCCTTTGTATCACTATTCTGCCTGGTGTCAAAAGGTTAACACCTTTCTAAGATACTTCTGAAAGCGGGAAAGTAAGCAATGTATTCATTAGCAAATGGGTCATTTAGAGAGACATAACTAGGTGGCCTGAAATACCTTAAGAGTCAACACATGAGTACATCTGAAAATACAATGGAAACTAGTGACAGCCCATTTAGAATCATAGAATGGTTTGGGTTGGAAAGGACCTTAAGATCATCTAGTTCCAACCCCTCTGCCATGGGCAGGGACACTTCACACTAAACTATGTTGCCCAGGGCTCTGTCCAGCCTGCCCTTGAACACCACCAGGGTTGGAGCATTCACAACTTCCTTGGGCAACCCATTCCAGTGCCTCACCACCCTCACTGTAAAGAACTTCTTCCCTATACCTAATCTAAAGTTCCCCGTTTAAGTTTAAACCCATTACCCCTCCTTAACTGTAGCTGAGCAGAATTCTTTGGAACACAGAAAGATAATTACATGTTTGACTACAATTATTCACTCAACTAATGTTGACAGAAAGTAGTGAATTGATAAAAAATATGAAAATGTAACAGCTGCTAAATGTATCCTGTGTGTGATTGCATGTGCATGTGTAACGTACATTTTCTTAAATAAAATACCTGGGAAGTCTTATGCCTTTATCTAAATCAAATCCTGGGGTTTGGACCATCGAGCAAAATATCAAGATACCATGTTCCATCACTCACACAAGCTTTACCACTAAGTTGTTATAAAACTGTGGTAGTCAGTATTTCCCATCTTTTCATCTCTACCCAGCAGCGTCACCATTGGTTCAGAGGAAAGTCACTGCAGTATTAACCAAAAAAAACAAAGCATCTCTGAAACAATGCTAGACCAGTGTGGCTGTATACCTGAACAGTCTAATGTAGTTACATTTTTGAAGCAGACATTACAAGACCAAGATAGTGAAGGAGGAGCATAAAGACATTCTTAATTCCAGAAATGGAAGAAGAGAAATTCAGTGAAAGCAGGCTGATTTCTCATCCTCACTCTTCCATTTTAGGAGCAGAAATCCGTTTCTCAACAAAACTGTTTGCCAACTGATAAACAGATCAGTAACGTTCAACAATTTTAAAATTAAATATTCAGATATTCTCCTGAAAAAAGTAACTCACCAAAGATGCAAAATCCTAAAACACAGTTAATAAAGCCATTTAGCTTCTACAATACTTCATTCAAATGTATTATGTTCATACAGATAATATCTTCCCAAGAGAAATAAAAGATTCCCCCCCAAAAAAGCTATCATTATGCTGTACCATATCAAAATATCTGCTACAAGAAAACACAGCATGGTTTTCATAGATTATGATGCTACAAGAATATTACATGTAGCCAGTGATGCCTTTTTCTCATCGAGATATGGTCCAGACACAGATGCAGAACTACCTGAAAAATGTGTCATTTCTACACAACTAGACACACTTGCAGTCGTCACTATAACTTTAAGCAATTTGAAACAACAGCATGTTATCACCTAGCCAACATTTCTCACATATATCAGGAAAAATGGGAAGTTCAGAGATGAAGTAGAAGGAATATTCCAGACGAAACAGTCTTACTCACTGTTCAATACGTGGAGAGAGGTACAGCTTAGGAAAAACCTGAGTGGCTTCTGCATCCTCAAAACTAACGGAGAGAAGTGCAACATCTTCTCCAGGATCTTCATTCACATCCTGTACATAAAAATAAGAAATATAAAATAGCAAATAACAAACTGCTTACTTATAAGCTTACAGATAACAACTAGTAAGTCAAATACCAATTTATTTAGATGTTTAAGTGAGGAATCTGAAGCGTAACCACTGAAAAACAGGTTACAAATTTATTCTTACTACATTAATACTTAAAAGGTATTTTGCTGTGCTTAATTTCCTTTGAAGAATCAAAATAAAATTACTGTGTTAGCAAGCGTACAGCAGTGTAGCTCCTCTTTTTCAACTAGCTGAACTTCATATTTCAGTGAAGATGGAGATTTCATTTCTAAGAATTCTTGGTTTAACACTAACATCTGATGGAAATGCCAAAAGCTTTTTTTAAATGTTATAAGATCACTGAGTTATGACCACAGATTTTATATTTGTTACTTTCAAAAGTATTATATGGTCTAAGATTTCTGCTGTACTCAACTCTTCTTGTGGATGAAAAACATTTTTGCAATGAGAAATTCATATCTACAAGTCCTGTCCCCAGCTTTCCTGCAAATTAAACCCATGCATTACTTTCAGCAAAGACTGCATGCTCTATAAAAAGTCCTGTAAGAAAAAAAACCCCAACATTCATGCTAAATACCTTAACAGTCAATCTTAATGCATTCAAAGTTGAGGCTTTCTTTGTATCAGAACCATCAGTTACAGTTTAGGTATCAGCTAGAACAAATTGTTTCTGGTTAGGACCTGACATCTCTCCAATTCATAAATCACATACAGTACGAACAAGTACATTTATGCTACACCGAATTTAAGCTCTTGACCTCTACTTAGAAAGTAATGAGTTAGCAGTGCAGTCACCTTCATTGACAGCAAGTAATACAGTGCCACTTGCTGCTCACAAAGAAGTCCTTTAATGTGTTTGTGCATATGTACATAGCAACTTGCCAAGATGCATTTGTTTTTATCCGTTTTGGAAAAATACGAGAGGAAACAGATAACCCAGCAGATATGTGCTCAAAGCAGGATCAACATGGTGCAGTATGCCCTGGTATGCTCTGTTCCACAAGCAGCTGGGAGGAAGGAACATGCAAACCACTTAAACATTGTTAGGAGACCCTGCCCTATCTGGGTAGAAAACAAAAGTGACTGCTGAGCAGTTTCAGGAAGACAGTCTTGTACCATTTGGAGCTTTGGCAGGACTGAAACTGTTAATGTCCAGTGAGACTAGCCGCATACCAGCTATTACGTGCAGAACACAACATGCCAAGGACCTTAGTGATAAGCTGCAGGGAAGAATGGGTCTTATAAAAGCTTAATTGTCTCAGATGAAAAATGAGATGGAGCCGACAGTGTTTTCTTAAATTCTGCCTTGCTGTGCAGGTCACTTCTGACAGCTGAAAGAAAAGTCTATAAAATGGTCACGAGCACACTATGGCTGGAAATCTGTCCTAACCTGCAGTTACAGGACAATACATAGAGTGGTGAGGACAAAAACTAGCTGCTGTCCTGCTGGAGTATGATCGGTTTATGAATGGGATTATATGACATGGTTGCCTGTAACAGCTACGGACAAGATCTCGTGACCTACAACACTCCTTTCAGTGTTACATTTCCAAGTGATACTATACCTATAGTAGAAAAACCAGCACAGATTACAAAATCTTTTTCAACAAGACAAACAACAACAAAAAATATCCGAGTGCAATGCCCTACAACCTTTTCCCCAGTATTTCATATATTTCTGTCATCAAGGCAAAAAATTAAATAAGGAACAGCTTTAACTTCTGAAGCTGAATATAGCATTAACTGTGTTTTTTCCCATTAACTTGCTAATTGTCAATCAAATTAAAAGAACTATTAAGACAGATTAAGCAGTAATGCTAATGATTAAAAAGACTTTATTTCAAAAGGCATTTGTAAAGATATGACAAGTACATATAATTGTTTTGCTTATGAGAAACTCAACAGGAGCTGGCATTGCGCACTTGCAGCCCAGGAAGCCAGTCGTCTGCTGGGCTGCATCAAAAGCAGCATGACCAGGAGGTCAAGGGAGGCGATTCTTCCCCTCTACTCTGTTCTCATGAGACCCCACCTGCAATAATGCATTCAGCTCTGGAATCCTCAGTACAGTAAAGGCCTGTTGGAGTGAGTCCAGAGGACGGCAACTGATCAGAGGTCTGGAGTGCCTCTCCTGTGAAGACAGGCTGAGAGAGTTGGGGTTCTTCAGCCTGGAGAAGAGAAGGCTACAGGGGGACCTTAAAGCAGCTTCCGGTGCCTAAAGGGGGCCTACAAGAAATCTGGAGAAGCACTTTTCACAAGAGCATGTAGGAATAGGACAAGGGGGTAACATTTTAAAATGAAAGAGGGTAGATTTAGATTAGACATCAGGAAAAAATTCTTTACTATGAGTGTGGTGAGGCACTGGACAGATTGCCCAGTGAAGCTTCATCCCTGGAGGTGTTCCAGCAACCTGGTCTAGTGGAAGGTATCCCTGCCCATGGCAGGGGGTTGGAACTGGATGATCTTTAAAGTGCCTTCCAATGCAAATCATTCTATGATTTAATACATTCACTCAAGTATGTGTAACGGTTCTTTCGAGACCATATTTTTGTTTCTAATTCTTTTCACATAATTTGTTTTTGCAGAATAGAACCTCTGTGCATTTTACAACCCACATGGACAAAACCAAACATATTTAATCTTGCCTTTAGTACTGATGCTTAAGTTGATGTGCATACACTGATTGATACCATGCATAAGACCAGTTTCTAGAATACCACCCAGGTACTTACTGATCAAAGAAAATCAAAACAAGGAAAAGAAAATAAAAATCAACCCCCAAAAAGATTAGTTGAACACCACCACAGCATCCATTAACCCATACAGTATTATTACATTATATTTTCTACACCCATTAGCAGCTTCTTTAGTATGAAAACTCACACCAGGGACAAAACCACCATACAGCAACATAAACCATCATGGTATCTTTGCATGTTAAGGTGCAATAAGCTGAAGTGTGTAGTATGAGCAATAAACTGAGACTTTTTTTTTCTTTTTGACAAAAGTAACACCGAACAAAAACTACTGCAACTACTATTGCTAGCACAGCATTGCATTGTGTTCATGCAGCTACTGTCCAACGCAAATTTGAGTAAGGGAATTGGCATTCTTCTGTAATTACTACTATTCAAATGGATGCATATTTTCCACCCCAAGAAATGAAAACTGTAACTTAAGAAAGACCCCAAAACCCTTCATTCCTGTAGGTTTTAAAAGATGCCATGTAGTAACACCATGAAGCTGCTCAACCTTATTGTTCAGGTGGCCGCAGATTTACACAGATTTATTACAAAATCCCTTCTATCTGACACTATACCATTTACTCCTTTCAGATCTTGTTACTTTTATTTATGCAAGAATCTGCTTGGTAGAAATACATTCGACCCTAGTATGCTTGTTACAACTGCTGTTAATAAAACTAAACCAAATTCACATGTCTTAGATAAACTGTGGAAAGCTTTTCAACTAATAGACCTTTCTGGTGTTGTCTGTGCCAGTCATAACTTAACTCCTTCAGTGATGTCCCTCCTGGTCATCCCTACAAAACTTGTTAATGATGAGATGCAGAGATAAATCCTTACATGACAAGGCATTGACATTTCCCCAGAACACATGCTGAGATTCTTCCATTACACCAAAGCATCCAAAGGCAAAGGTTGTTTTAATGCTTATCAAATTCTGTCCAGGCTATGTCTTGCCCTTTCCCACTTCTGTATGTGTGTTTCTCTCAAAGAACAGGCCAGATTTAAATAGAGCAGAAAAGCAAAAATCACCTCTATTTTTATTTTTCAGTTGGCTTCAAAAGAGAGAGTGACATCCAATTGCTTTGGCAATATTATTTCCTTTTAGGAAAAAAGAGACAGTTGAACTAAAGACACATTTAAAAATATTTAAGTAGCCATGTTCCTTCTCATAATTTGTATTTACCTCACAAAACCATATTAGAGGAGTTAAACATACATTTTCTTCCTAATAAAGAAAAATTGATTTTATAAACATTACGAATGGCAATTTTCTATAAACATTAGCATCCAAGGTTAGAGCTGCCACACTACAGTGCTGTTTTATAGTCACAGAACTTCTTCCACACAAGACTCTACAGAAGGTATTATTAAAATGTACTTCCACTGAATGGAGAACACATTCTGGGCCACAGGAATTTTGAGGTTTAAAAAACGGATGTTTGTAAAAATGCTTGAAATCGGTATTTGAGCATGTGATAATGCACACCTATTAGTTTTTCCACAACAGTCTCATGCTTGATAGTAAAAACCCTCTCTAGCACATTGCAATGTAAAAGACCAACACAGGTTTTCATGGTGCCTTTCTGCCATTTCTCTACCATGTGTTTTTTAAAAAATAATATTTTCCTCATTTCAGAAAATGCCTATTCAAATAAAACAGGAAAAAAACCCAACCCTGTGGATACACCATTTTACACTAAAAATAAATAGTTTTCTTTCTCAAGAACTGCAAGGGGTTTCCTATGTCTACAGAATACTTTGCACAGTGTGGACTGATCTTTGACTAAACCTCTAAAGTGCTGTGGAAATGCAAAATATACACAGTAAAGCACGTGGTGAGAAAGGAATAAAATAATAACAAACCCAAAGGTTTTCAATCCATTGGCTCTTTTTCTATTGCAGAGACATTCTAGCAAAAACTGACAAGAATAAATAAAACTTTGTTCACAAAAAAAAAAAGAAAGAAAGGTTGTGGTATTTTATTTTAATTTACCCTTTGTCTATTTAGCCAACGCAGATGAAAGCTTCATTAAGTGTGTATTTTAGAAACTCAAGAACATGAGGCCATGTGAAAATACAGAAGCACAGAACAGATGAAAACACAAGTTTGAAGTTATTTCAGATTTTTTATTTTCCTCAAAATACTTTGGGAAAAGACTTCAGGTATCTGAAGACTCCAAAGTAAAACTTAAAATCCTGCTCTAATTATATCAACACTGTCTAAAACAACCATTTGATAGTTTTTATTTGTATCAATCGAAATAACATTCAAATGCATGTTTCAGTGTTTACAGTTGCTCCCTTTGCAAGATACTCGATCTTTTTACAAAGTTCGTACGAGTCGTTTATGAAAATTGTCATCAAAACCACTTTAAATACAACATCCAAACGGCATTGTTTTCTTGTATCCTACCTACTGTAATTGAAAACTGGGAATTTACTGGAACTGACAATTTATTATGAGTCAGATGGTTGATAGCCAGTCCAACCAAAACATCTGCTCCACACAGTCACAACTGCTATAACCCATTTCCTCTTGTGCCTGGAGTCCAACCAAGTTGTACGCTACAGTTCCTTTTCCTTAAAGATGCAGACTCTGGAAAATCAGTTATTACCTTTTCTTAGTTATCAACAAAGAATCCCTTTGCAACCTCTGATTAGAGTAGTGCTTCAAAAGGAGGTATTTCTGTATTTGGCATGCAAGCACAATTCCCTGCAGCAAATAGCAATGCATGAAGTGGCAAGTGACTGAAGACTTATCCCAGGTCGTGGCAGGACCTGGTTTTGCATGGAAGTGGAAGACTTGAGAAGTAAGGGGCTTAAGACTGGGAGGAAAGACTGTACAATCAGCTGATGCACAAATCAAGGAATCTTGTTTGGCACGATTAACTGTAAAGCAAGAATGAGAAGAAAAGAAATTTAGAATTTAGTAGAAACGATAGGAAAGGATGTGCAGGAAGAGCGCTGTCATACTTTGGTAAGGACAAGCAGCTTCAGGCCTGTGGAATGGCAGGAAATGAGACAAGGGAGCAGGGCTTTTGCTAGGGTTGTTAAGTTAGTATAGTAAATGCAAACAGCAATTGGTTTGGGGATAAAAGTGAGGTAAGGAAAAGGACACGAACTGTTCAACCTACTGGATGTGTTCCAAGGCCAGGCTGGACAGGGCTTTGAGAAACCTGGTCTAGTGGAAGGTGTCCCTGCCCATGTCAGGGGGTTGGAACCACCATTCACATTTCAATCCAGACAGTTTACAACTTATGTGATGGAGGTTAGGGAAAGTTGGAACGAAAGGCAGAATACAGATGAGAACACAGCGGACTGTGGAGGCACTGATCTTAGCATCCAGCTTATGACAAGTGTAAGTCTTAACAGACACTTACTTGACTCTGGTACCACTCAGCCCTAACAATTCAGCCAGCTTCACTGAAGTAGAGTGGGAAATTTATACTGCATGATCTGTTCTAGAGGAAAAACGTCTCCAGAGGAGAAAGGCATGAGAATAACATGCATTCGGAAAGGTAACTTACCTTAGGGTCAAACTTAAGCCCATGTAATTGCATGTGATAGAAACCTGTAATGGAACCGTACTTACTAACAACTGTCAGAGAAGCAAACAACAGAATTTGTTGAAACTGAAATGTGAATTGCACCAGAGAAGAAAACACTATTCACTTCATTGGTACTAACGGGCTACTTGCATCACAACAGTTAGCAAAGTTTGGCCTTTTCCCTCCAAATTGCAGTGTGCAACCACAGGAAAAACATGTCAAATAAAGCACAAGCAACTTGTACCCTTATTGCATAGCAGTGTCACTAGCCAGCTTTGATACAAGCAGTTACATGTTGTCCCAACCTTTTTCTATATCTAATGTTTTGGGGTTTTTTTTAAAAAAAAAAAGCCACACACACTGGGGGAAAGCAGGCAAAGGAATGTGAGTGGCAAACGAGACTGAGAAATCTGCTTCACTCTAGGGAGAATATGTAATTATTCCAGGAAATTCTTTCTCCTGTCTTCCAGGAAACCCACCAGGTCTGATCAAGGAGTGCTGATTCTTTAAATAGGATCTTTAATAAAAACAAAGGCAGTTACCTTGCATGCACTGCCCTTGGTATTGAAGCATTCCAAATGCAGCCACTCTCCCAAGGTAATGCAGCAAAATGCTTGCCATGTTCAGTCTGGGCAGAGAGCGCATCTGAACCCAGCATAAAGTTAAATGAAAACTGTAGTCTGAGAACAGTTTTGCAGAATCTGGAGAGTGAGCTTCTAGGATAATATACTGAGTTTTCTTCATTAAAACAAAATTAACTAAAATATTATCTACTAAGCATTAAAAAAGTAACACCAAGACCCCCACGTTTATCATTGGGAATTGTTAAGTGAGTATGAAAGCAAGCAGTATTTTCTTTAAGTGTGAGTAACATCCCAGGGTTTTTTTCATTGTCATTTTTTGTTGTTTTGTTTTCAGACTTTTACACATAAATATATTGTGGTATCTTAAGACAGATCTGTTTTGTCTATACCATTTTCTTTGTCGTGGTAATTTACCACTACTTCCGCAATATGACTGACCATCTGAGTTAGGTAAAGAATGCTGTTAGGAAAAGTGTAAGTAAAAACAAATGGTTAAAAAGAAAGAATAACATTCTTGTCCACAAAAATACATACCAGATTCACAACTTTCAAGATTAATGTAATTTAAATGGATAAAAACTCATTTATTTTGACACTAGATAAAGTTGTGGTGACACTTTCACCACAACTGTTTCCTTAGGCCTGAAAAACACAATCTCATAAAATAAGGCAGATTTCTTCACAGGTCAAAATCATATTTTGGTAAGTTTGGGACTCAAAATAGAAATAATCTGTGTGACACAGTCTAAAATTTATATTGGGTGCATTCTAAAATTAGTATCTCTGAACCGATTTCAAGTGAGCTAAAATGTTTCTACATATTCATTTTTGTATACAAGAAATACAAAATACATTTGCAAGGTAGGATGATTCCATTCCTTTGACTGAAGCTGAACAACTGCATTTATTGGGTATGCCTTAATGACACTACAGCTGGGTATATTTTATATTTTTAAAAGAGACTGATACGCAAGATGCTTGTGATCTTCATTTTCAATTTGTTCCATGAAACTTCAGTATAAGTGCATTTGCTCTACCTACTCCAATATCAGGTACCACATTCAGACTAAAGTAAGATTAATAAACTACATTTACATAGTTCAGAATGTATCTCCAAATGAATTAGAATAAAAATAACATAAAATAGGAAGAAATCTAAAAATAGGAATCTACAGTTCTGGGAGGTAATCTCAGACCTTTTTCCATGTAAAGAGTGCTTTTGTTTCCTAGGACCTTGGTTTATTCAACACTATACAGGAGTGCTTAATTTTTCTTTTACTTCTAATTTCTAAGCAGACCAGATAAATTATAATAAACCACTACAAGTTTACCATCAAAAAAGTAGGTAAACCTGAAAGATGTACACACATCCCCCTCTTATTCTGGTGAAGTTTTGTAGGCAGGAAAGAGATTCCAACACCACCACATCTTTCCTACAACCTCAGGCAAAGCACTTTGAGGTAGCTGCCGCTACCATCACCAGGTGATAACAAGATGAACAGAGTGTTGAAAGATTCCAAAGCTTAGTTTTTATAGAGGGCATCCTGCCTGTTCTTAACCAGTGAGCAGCAGCTGCATCCGGTCAGACCAAGCCAATGTTGCCATGCCTTGCCAAACAACTTTTCCTTTTTAAAACCATCCACCACAAAAACAGTTCTTGAAAATCAAGATCTTAGTTCTTCTACCAACAAAGTGACAGACATGCTGATTCTGGGCAATCACTACATTCACTTGCATGTGTTTACATTTGTATATGTGCTTTCAGTGCATGGAGGACTCTTCACCAGTGTTTTAGATGTTCATTACTTAAAATTTTCATTTGAGAATAAGTAAGATTTATAATGCAGTAATATAATTAACTCTCAGACTTCTGTCAGGGCTCAGAAAATCTGTCCCACCTTGCCACGTGCCACAGTATTTCCTCACCGACAACAATCACATTTACTTCACACTTAATTCTGCATTGCTATCTACTTTTTACACTTTGAATACTGAGAAGAACTGTACTAGGAAACAAAAATGTAGATCAAAACCCAATGTTCAGGGATGCTCATGTTCAAAGACCATGAGACAACTTTTTTTTTGTCTGTGTGCATATATATACAGTCTTAGTTACTGGAAACAACATAAAGTGCATTTGTAATTTTTCCAAATGTAAAAAAACACTTTCAATGCTCTCAGAAACAAGTAAATAGAAATAAAAAGAAAACACAAAATACTTTCCATTTAGATGACTTATGACAGGTCACCTTCATGTAGTTTTTTTCTCTAAAAATCTCCCAAGGCTATCAAGCTGCTTCCTCAACATGCAGTTACAATCCACTTTTTAATGTAAGCTCTGTTTTTAACTTGCTTTCCCAGATAAAGACACATGCAACTTAGAATTCAAATCCTTCTCTAGGATTCCACTGAGACACGAATCTCTCCAGCCATCTCTTCAGATGACTGGACTATAATTTAATTAGAAAGTAATATTTACATTTTTCTCCATTTTACTGATTTCCCATCTCTTTAAAAATAGTAATGTCATTCCAGAGGCCAAAAAGCAGTCATCCTATGTTCAGTGAAAAACAAAATCTCCTAATAAATGCCTGAGTACTTAACTAAAGTACAAACAGATCATTAACACAGTTCAAAATAAAATAATTTTCCTTCAAAGTCAACTTTCTAATTACCAAATACAGCTTTCCTATACAAGGGTATTTATATTTTATATATGTAAGTTGACAAAACAAACATAATAGATTAGCATAGAGGCCTGAAGAAGATTCAGACATAATAATTGTTTGGGAATACTGCAATATATTTGTGCAAGTAAGGACACTAGGTAGAAAGCTAAGTCTTAGCATGACACTAATGAGAGGTTTATTTTAAGTTAATGAAATGGCTCATTGATACAACTAATAAATCTCACAAGAAAAAAAAAAAGAGTAAAAGTTACAATACAGTTAAAGAGAGACACCAATGATAAGTATTTCTGTAACCATGTTGAAGTTGGAAGTCAGCATCAATGTTTATTTTTTAAATCAATCCAACTTTAATAAAAGCTTTTCCCTCTGCTCTCCACATATTCTTATATGTTCCTGGTTCAGTGAATATCTCTGCAAAATCAGATATACTATAGATTACATGGGTCACAACAAGAACGCCAGAGTAAAGCCATATCCTGAGATATATCTTCAGTGAACCAGGAAGGACCAACAAGATTTCACAGATGAAAAAGTGAATAATCAAAGTGTAAGGTGAAAACAAGCGAAGTTATACTTGCTCAGTGGTCTCTCAACATTGCAGCTTACAACTGCTGACTTGATATAAAAATATGAAACATTTTGTTTAAAAAATGGTACCAATATTAAAAATATTAATTGCTGTGAATAGCCATGTCACCTGCCGTTTCCTGAAAATAAGACAAATGTTTCTTATTGAAGTCTACAGCACTTTTGATTTACAAACTGTTATTATGTATTTCCATTTTGAGTGTATAATATTTATATTTATTTTCCAGATAATTCTATTACCACTTTGTCCCATTACTACGTTTATGTCTACAGGATCTTAAACAAAAAAAAAATAAAAATAAAGAGTGTCTGTAGGGCATTTTCTGCTTTGTACAAAGAATTTGCAAGTCAGAGCATCTCGTCTCCTTCAGTTCTATTTACAAACATTCATCATTCCAACAAACAACATGCTTGGTTCAGTCATGCACACAAGTGTATATGTGTATAGATGTCACGAAGAAGTAAGAAGAAAAACAACTTTTTTCTTGCATTTGTGTTATGGTGGATCCTGCTACAGGTGGTAAAAGTGGGAGGAATGACAGATTAAAGCTGCATTAGTCAAAAATGATTGAGATATTGGTCTTTCAGAGTTCACATCTGTAACTACTATATAAATCAGATGCATAATGTGAGGGAAAAATTCACAGGGATAGTCTTTGTTCTATATATAAGAAAATCACATTCTGTGTCAAGAAAGGTCTCTGGAACCTATAGAGTGAGACAGTAACTCCCGCACCTCAGCATACTGCTCAGGTTAAGATTGACTCATCTATTGTTTACCTTGCCCAAGACAGTGCCTGAAACACCAGGTGTCCAGCTGAGATGTGATCCAAATAAATTAAAGTGGTAGTTGCTAGAATAATACATCATGTATTTCCAGATCAAAGACTGACTCTAGCACTGAGATTTCCCTGATGACTCAGAAAAGATCACCAGATCTTTTTCCCTACCTGTTTCATTACTGCATCCATCACCAAATAAAGCGATTTTGCTGTTCAAACTTCATAACTGATGGGATTCAACTGCTGTTATGAACAAAATATTAAGAATTTTAAAAAGAGCTTAATAAAAGTGCAGATTTGGAAATTGCTTTAAAAATAAAATAGCATAAGAAAACAAACATAGCTGCCCCCTAAAAAAACCCAAGAAGCCAATACTTAAGATGCCATCATAAAAAAAAAACATATCAAAACTGGTGGCATTAAAGAGCAATATTTAAACTCCCATGTACATTAGCAAGCTGCAAGTCTGAAACCATCAAGCCTTTTCTACTAAGAAGCCACTCAGAAAACAGTTGTGTTTATCAGTGACAAAATTGTAGTGAATAGCATTTTAAGGATCAAGAGAGAGGAAAGATTCAAGTCAGATGCATTCTGGGTATTCTCTAAAACTGCCAAATTTAAGTCAGTTTTTCTAATTAATCTTTCCACCATCAGCAAGTTGCTTTTTGCAAGCCTATGTAAAATTGCTTCTACTGTCTCGGTATCTCGTGCAAAATTCCTCTTTTTTACTTTATGGTGTTTATGTGGAAATCAAATGTGTCTCATCATCTACTTTAGGGTGCAAACATAATTTTAGAAGCCTATCCTATCTTGCTATTTTCTGAATATTAAGAACAATTGAAATTTTGGTCCACTGTTTTCACTTTGTACGATGCACCTCCATGGCAGTCACAGAAGTAAACCATCTATACGCATGTTCTGCCCCACCCAATACGTAATTTTCTACTTTTCTACTTCTTTGGAAGTAGAAAAAAAATACTATTGAATGGGAAGGGTTGATGTAAATATTTTAAGCTAGATATCAGATCTAGGTTCAAATGAAAAGGTCCAGAATCATTGCTTTAACCATAAACATTGCTTAAGTTTTAGCCATGAGATAAAGCTGTCTGAAAGTCCACTCTAAGACTGAGTACATTAAACAAACCCACTAACTAGTGGCAATATGTTCTTTTTAAGATCTAACAGGAGACTCTGACTCTTTGTAGCATCATAATTGAAATAGCATACAATGAAACATCACCACATGGATAATACCAGAAACAGTTGTAACTTAAGTTCTCGTATAACAGAAAATGAAAACTTACCAATTAAAACTGTGAACTTAGTAACAGACACAGGCTGTGTATTTCAACAAAAAAATTTAGGAGCTCTCAATGGAGCATATGAATATTTTGTCATCACAAGTAAAGGAACTGTTAGGCATCAACAGTGAAATCCAGCACCATCTTACTTTTACTTTACAGCTATGCAGAGATCGGACCTTCCTTTGTGTTAACTTCACAGTTACACAGATTATATAGCCATTGGATTAAACTAAAAATTCTGCTAGCAAAGTGACAGCCATATGTCTCTTATGTGCAGTTCATTAGCAATGTAACAACTCCTGTTTAAGTGAAAATCATAATTGACCTGACTTCAAATAAATCTGCATTTTTATTGATATTTGTAAAAGCAAGGACAAATTGTCAATTTAATGATTTATTTAAAAAAAATTAAATTTGTGGTTACGCTCAGTACTTACCTAGGCTTTAAATCCAATAAATGTCACTGCAATCCTAGCATCACAGGAAACAGTGAATCTAGGATAAAGATTAGTCTAACTAGAAATACAAACTCAAATCTGACTGGTTTCATTCTACAATCTAACTAGAGCTCCACAGAGTTACACACACTGGGAATGAACACTCAGTTTTAGTTCTGCTGGGTAGCACTTCCAAAGGTGTAGCTATTTGCTACGATAAAATTTATAGTATTTTGGTTAAATTCGTTTCAAACAATTAAAAAATAGCACTAACTGCAACCCATGGTAAAATGCCCCACAGCTGAGTATGGCAAAGGGTATTTATATAAATTATATGCCAATTTATTAATCTTCACATTCCTTTCCACAATGTTATCACCAAGATGACAAGCTCCTTAGATATACCCATGGCATATGCAGGTGCACATACACATATGTATGTATACAGGTTCTTTTAAAATAAGTTATGCTCTAGTTACCGGACAATCACTGCAGTAAACAGCTTAAATGAAACAGAAGTGAAGATCTTTCTATCTTCTCCTTTTTTTGCTGCTTCATTTGGGATCCATACTACAGTCTCACCGAGTTCTGACCTTTTAGCCCAGTTACTCACGTCATGAACACAGACTTCCCATTAACTATGAAACTCAAGACTTTCCCCTCTCCATACAGCATTATTAACTGCTTGGTCTGTAACAGAAGCTACTCCTCCCTCTACTTACTTGGCATCACAGCAATGTCCAGAAAGCTCTGTCTACATCAAGCTTCCGTTGCTTTGAAAGCAACTAAAACTCAGTTTCTTTGAGTAATATTAAACAGAAATTATTAAATATTCTTTGGACATAACTACTGTCCTGGCTCCCTGCAAGTGCTTTTTAGCCCCTATACTCTAAATGAATTAATATGAAAAATTCTAGTCTTCCAGTTTTCCAACAGGTCTACTTCTGAAACTGCTTTTCAGCTGGGCTTTAACACTCTCCCAATTTTATCAATGGCAGTATTTATACTTACATAAAAAGAAACTTTCAATATGTTCCAAATGGTCTGTAAAGAAATGATGCCATTTCCTTTTATCTTCCTCCAGTTTCAATTCCTCACTATCCTAAACTAACTGAAGGACTTTATAAAGGTTTGGTTGGTTGCTAAGTTGTTCTTTTAATATATTTTTTTTTTATTTCTATAGTATAGGTGATCTTTCTGGGAACAGAAACTTCAACTGCTTGAGTCACTTCAGACTGAAATACAAGCTGGTTACTTAAACACACCTGTCTTGGTTTTCACTCAGTACAACTGCACTTTCTTGACACTAGTTTGTCTTAAGACTACCATGTGTCCAAATAGATTTGTTTATGGTAAGTGGTTGTCTGTTTGTTTTTAATAAATATAGAACAGATATCCTTTTCCACTGGGTCTAGTCAACACCTACAGCTTTGTTTGTATTTTCTTCCCTCAAAACTTTTATTTCATTCATTCCAAGAGCAGTTTAAACCCCACTGCATTAATCAAGGATAGAGTGTTCCCACATTAAGAAATATTCTCTGCAGGTATTTTCGTATCTTTGAAATGGGTTTCCAAGATGCTTTACATTAAAACTTTAATCTTCACAAGATTACTATAATTATTAGTTGCACTGTAATAACTGGTTTTGTGGCAACCACATGTTTGATGGTCTATTGTTAAAAGAGGAGCAGTCCCTTTTATAAGTCTTTACTATCTGGAAGGCAGATGTATAAAGATACCAGGGAAGTCCAGAGACAAAACTAAACATCCCAATTTTTTTCCTAATATTTGCTTGCTTTGTATTGTAATTAACTCATTTTCTATCGCTCTCACAACTAATTATCTTAGAACAAGAGAAGGAACTAACTGAAGGGCATTTATTTCCAGATCCAATTTCACTCTGGAACATACTGATATGCAAGGTACAGTTATTTGAGAAAAGAGGAGAACAGGCACACTCAGACAATATAATCACTGATGCCTCGCTTCCTTAGCAAACCAAGCTAAAATTACAATTAAATGAACAATGTGTTTTTTCTGAAATTCTGAAATATGGTAGGTAAACCCTTGATGTAAAAATGCCTGAAGCATTCCTTCATGGAATTGTCTTCAGAGAATGGTAGCAATGCTCCATTCCTTCTAGATGCTGATACTTCCAATTGCAAAGCCACTCTTGACAAAGAAAAATGGAAGTCTGTGTTGTACAATCAGACAGATGGTTGAGATGACTATGGCAGATACTTGCAGCAAGTCCATGATAAGCTGTACTTCAGGTTCGTAGAATTTGGAAGGTAAAGACTGACAGTGAAATGACTGCATGGCTCTTCAGAGAAAGTCACCTATTCACTTTCTGAAAAATGTTGCCTTGATTTATAGGTAGGTTAAAAACAAAACAGGAATGAAGCCTAAACTGTAAAGAGGTTCAAAGTCTGTAAAAATGGCAATCCTCCTGGGTGTGGGGGGGGGAGTGATCAGAACTTAGATTATTTTTCCTTGACTGAAATTATTTTTGGAAACAGAAAAACTGGACAGCTATTTGTGGAAGGAGAAATGAGAAAGAGTGGCACAGACATTTCTAACCTTAAGCAGTCTATGATGTACTCCTTGAACAAAGCAGGTGAGGTCTTCTCTTAGTGCTTGCTGAAGAAAACTAAGATCATGCTACTGAAAACTTTACTTCATATTTATGTTGTTGAACACCCACACATTTAGAACACATGCTACCACACTGTAGCAAAGGTGCAACACTTCAAATCACCTTTCATAAACACCTGTCTCTTCTTTGTTTCAGTTCAAATAAAATATTTCAGTGCACTGCCTGTTTACATGAATTATATGCTTCCATTTCACTGTGCTTATGGGAAGAGACCTTTGTCTAAATGCACCTACTATCTGACCTGCTAACTTGACTACACAAAAACCACTGGTGGACTAATTGGCAAGAACACAGAAACACATGCTTCCTTTGAAGATCACAGATACTGTATTAAGATTAGATTTTGAAGGAGGAGTCTTCATGCTACAGAAGATCAATTCTAGTTACAGTCCTTGAATTTTCCATTAATTTCGTATGAAATATGAAGTGATGTCATTCTTGTTCTATCATATTTTCATTAAAGAAATAATGGGTAAAATGCATTATCCAGAACAGTAAGTGAAACCACAACCCACTGTCACGATATGGTAGATAAGTGACATAATGCACTGGCTCATACGAATATTTTTCTTGTATTCTGTGATGCTCATGATCAGCTCTTTTAGCTTAAAAAAAAAAAAAAAAAAAAAAAGGCAACGCTTTTCTTTAATCTAACATAGTAAAATTATTGTTAGTGCAAAGTGTAATAGGAGATCCTTTTTCTTGGCTGTAATCCTCCAGAAAACTTAGGTAATGGAATCAAAAGCTTGAGCTTTAAACAGGTGCTGGCACAAAGCTAGTTGCAGTAACCAGAGCAACCATAAGCAATGTTGTAGTTAGCTGGTGTCTGCTCACTAGACTGGACTCATTTGTTTTTATAAGCCTTAGGCAGTTTGTGAATATATATCTTTGCATTAATTCCCACTTAAAGTTGGATTTAATTATACAAACTTATGATGTTACAATCCTCACCAGAACTGAGACACAATGTTATTCTAACAAAGAAGTAGATACTTGCCAACTTCTACAAAATCCCTTGTTAAAAGATATTGCCAATGAAGTAAATACTGATACTCAATTTCATTTGTGTTATAAATGATGCCACTTCATGTATTTTGAATTGGCGAAAACCTTCTGTCTGCCACAATATTTTATCAAGACCTTTTTTTTTTTCCCCACCAGGAAACTTCAGTATTTTCCGTATTTCAGCACTTGGAAACATAATGATATATGGCACTTCATTTAGTTCTGAATCTACAATCTGAAGATAAAACAGGTCTTGGACATTGTAGAGCTTCTCCAGGCATATAGAAATTCCAAAGATGTTGCAAAGAAAGCAACTGGGGAGATTTAAGTTGGATTTAAGAAAGAAGTTCTTCACAGTGAGGGTGGTGAGGGACTGGAACAGGTTGCCCAAGGAAGTTGTGAATGCTCCATCCCTGGTAGTGCTCAAGGCCAGGGTGGACAGGACTTTGAGCAACCTGGTCAAGTGGAAGGTGTCCTTGTCCGTGGCAGGGGGTTGGAACTGGATGAGCTTTAAGGTTCCTTCCAACCCAAACCATTCTGTGGTTCTAAGACACCCTCCAATACTACTTCTGAAAACCAAGATTCCTTATTTATTATGCTTTCTACTCAAACAGATTAAGTAAATGAACCTCCTATACGGAAGGTCTTGCTCCCATTAATACAGTGGGGGCTTAGCAAGTTCCAGCACAGTTCAGAGCAGGTAAGGAAGATGATAAAAGACACTGTCTTCAGAAGAGCAAGGATTGAGCTCTGTGTTGAGAAAACTTGGTTAATGCAGAAGTAATCATGACAGGTTTTGCAATCTTACCACAGCAGATACTATTGCTATCAGCAATCCAGACACTGGTAACAGGCAATGCAGCACTGGGAATACCAGTGCTTGTGTATTTATAGTTGGTATCATAATAAAACTTATTTATTAAGTTTCTTTCATAGAGTGCTGAATCATGCATAGGGGAGTTAGAGAAAGACAGAAAGAACTGAGGCCATTCCTAAATTCAGGTTTGGTTTGATCAACCTGACACCACAACAGCTTGAGCTGCTGTTTACATCTAAAGGCCTGGATGTTTATTTGCCAATGAAGTCAAAGCAAGCAGGACAATGAAGTCTCAGCACTGAAAGTCTACTTAATTTTAATGTTAAGTGAATATGATGCATGCCAGTGCTCACATGGATAGATTCTAATATAATTTCCACTTTCTTCTGCTTCATTTTAACATATTGAACTGACATTAAATAGCTTTTTAAATAAGGCAGCACAAAAGCATTTGCAAAGTACTTATCATGCAAAACACTTGTAATCCTAAATTCATACATATACACATTTTAAGCTACCGATACCAATTCCAATTATACTTAAAATGGATTGAAAAAGTATTTAAAAGATATCCTATGACTAAACCAAAACTTGTTGTTTAAAGCAATTATTTCCAGCCTTTTCAGTTAGGTTGAAATTAATAAAATTGCTCATCTCCTCTCTCTCTCCAACATTGCTGTATCAAAGGATATTACTTGAAGATTTTAAAACCTCTACTAAATGACAGCTCCTTAAATTGTGTAAAGTTCAACCATGATAAACAAATACTCAAATGGACAAAGATTAGCACACAGAACAGCTTGTGCCCACCTCTTAATAAATATCAGACTAAATTTAGGTTGACAGCCACAACTAAATTAGCACATAAAGTAGTTACCGTATTTGATATTTCATGCCTTAAAAATCACAACTACTAGAACCTACTTCTGATCTATCACTACATGAATCTACAAAACCTCATAAACCAGTTTCCCAGTTTTAAAACATGGAGATTAATACATCTTATCAGTGATGTTCCAGGGCTTAAGTTAGTATTTCTGAACTTTTAGATCCTGACTGCAAAGTTCTCCATCAACACAGCAGAAAGGAAGCCGATTAATCTTAATTCCTTTAACTACTAGCAACTGCTTTGTGAACAACAAGAAAAAAATCCATGTTGCAGAAGCATTTCCAGTATCAGACAGCTATCACTGACAGCATAAAATTCTTTTAATAGAAAAAGAACGAAAGAGTAATTCATCTGATGAGCCAAATTTCAGCCTGATGTTTTTATAGGAGCAATAAATCCCTGAAAACAGGATTCATAATATTGATGGAGAAATATTGAGACAAACTCTAAACTATTAATGGTGCAAAAGACACCACTTCAAATACTTTTACCTGTCTGAACCAGTTTTGCTGCTTTGACACACCCACAATTCTTGTATATATTTATCCCTCAAACATAGAACAAGCACATAACAACACAAAGAAGCCTTTATATATAATGCCATATAATTATCCTTCATATTTCAGATGGCTTGAAAATCTATGTTTATGAATATAATTCTCTGATCATGTTCCTATTGACTTCAGTGAGGGCAGAATACACCTCATGGAATAAAAAACTCAGTCGTCTCTTGACTGACCCAAACTCCCCTAACTGGGCCATTAGACCAGCCTTTCCATAAAAGCATCTGAAATATTTGTTTTTAAAAAATTGCATGCAACTGGTTTCATAACAGGAGTCATAATACTTCTTGCCTTGATCACTTTCCAGGTTCATAAACCTCTTCTTTTTTTCTAACACAAGCACAGGGAAATGAATCTACTAGTTAGTACTTTCCCACAACATAAAGTGTAATGAATATTTCTTTGCAAAGCAGGGAAGAAAAACCACCAACCATGATGTACACACTTGCTCTTCACTCCAGACAAAACACTGGTTTTAAAGCTAGAGAACAACTACTTTTTATGATAGTTGAATGTATCAGGGATTCCTTGTTTCCAAATGCAAGTGACTTGATTCTCGTTATTGAATAATCAGTTACTCTGATTAACTGTACTATTATTTCCAGTATTTGTGTAAGAAAAGATGAGAAGGAAAATTCAGTGAAGCCATATCATTATTCAAAAAAAATTATATGGCAATATACATTCCATACTGTGTACTCCTCTGTAAATATATTGCTTTGCAGGTGTTATTTTATTGATTGAAATCTACACTTCGTATCTCATATTTGCAACACACACAACTATCTACAAAACACACTGTAAGAAAAATACAACAGAAATAAGTAAACTTTAGTCTCATTCCCCCAGTCTTTCACAGAAAATAAATTAAAAAACCCCAAACAAACAAAACACTCTTAGGAATCCTTTCACTGCTCTGAAATTACAAGCACATATTAGACACCAACCCCCACCC
>NW_009933152.1:18716-30846 GCF_000696875.1 Nestor notabilis | reverse complement strand
TCAGTGGCTGGGACCCATCTCCTCTGGGACCCCCAGCTCACCGCCTCCTGTCAAGGGCCCAGGGGATGTGTCTCAGCTCAGTCTGTGGCCCTCAGTCCCTGCCTGAGCCACGCTCTAGCTCTGCCTTTCCCTGTCTCCTGGATGGGTCTGGGACCTGCACTGCAGAGAGCTGCTCTCCTGGGTGGATGTCTGTCGTGGTTCAAGCCCAGCCAGCAACTTGGAACCACGCAGCCGCTCACTCATTTCCCCCCCACTTTCCTTCCTCCCCCTGCTCCCGGAGGGATGGGGAGGAGAATCGGAGGAATGTAACTCCCACGAGTTGAGATAACAGCTCTCCAGTAACTAAGGTATAATACAAACCACTACTGCTACCAATAATAATGATAAGAGGAATAACAAGGGAAAAGGACACAACCGCTCACCACCCGCCGACCGATACCCAGCCCGACCCGAGCAGCGACCTGGGCCTTCCGGGTAACTCCCCCCAGTTTCTATACTGGGCATGACGTGCTGTGGTATGGAATACCCCTTTTGCCAGTTTGGGTCAGGTGTCCTGCCTCTGCTTCCTCCTGGCTTCCCCTCCTCCCTGGCAGAGCATGAGACTGAGAAAGTCCTTGGTCAGAGGAAACATTACTGAGCAACAACTAAAAACATCGGTGTTATCAGCGTTGTTCCCAGGCTGAAAGTCAAAAACACAGCACTGCACCAGCTACTAAGAGGAGAAAAAATAACTGCTATAGCTGAACCCAGGACAGTGACCAAAGTCAGGAGAGCTAGATTTCATCTGTTCCTGCTATAATGATGTTCCTCTATGGCTGCTTTAGAGGGTCATCCCATGCAATTGCTGAAATAAGCTATGATATATATTTGCTCAGAAGAGGCCATACAGCTAATTTGGTCTCCTTAATTTTCCCTGCCTGGATTGCCTTGATAAAGTCTGTGTGGTAGTCAAAACTCTACAGCGGCAGGGCTCAGATCCTATTTAAAGGACTTCATAGCCCTGACTACTCTTCCAAAAGGGTCTCTGAGGGTCTGGGTGGGTTGTCCCTCAATCCAGAACCTTTCCAAATGCGCTTCAGTTTCATCATCATACCACATCATGGCATTTTCTGGAGGGGACGTTGTTATAACCTAACTCAGGTTATGAATGGGCTCCTCTGGCTGCTAAATTAACATAAGTGAGTTGCAATTATATGATGATCTTTCTTACAGTGATTTCTGCCTGGCAATAGCAAAGTATTTCATGGGCTTCAGGGTAAAACTCATTCTGTGCAAGGGTGTAATGTAAAGTCTATGTACTGCTTAATTTTCACTCTTGCTTTCTACATAACACTTAAGCAGCAATTCAGACACCCTGGCCTGGCCTTTTGACTTTCACTGACTAATTTAGGATCAGGCTACTAAATGGGAGCTTTTGAGGTTTTTTTTTTAGGGAAGGTCTGAAAATAGAAGCCAGTTCTTGTCAGTTTCTAAACCCTAAGACCTTAGGTGCAGACTCACTTTCTATGCCAAAACTGTCGAACATCATCTAAAAAGTTTTTCAGACCTCTTTTTTTAAAGCACTTCTACAGATTTCAGGAGGTTCTTAATACCTTGTTAGCATTTTTGCACATCTATCCGATGACTTTCTCCCTGGTTATATATTTCACAGCTGCTGCCTGGGGAAGGCAAACAACAGGAATCTGCTCATCTTTGGGCTCTCTTTACTCTTGCAAGGTGCATTCGATTCATACAGAGATGTAATTAAGCTTCTGGCTTCTCCATGCAAGCACACATTCTAACTGATCCTCACCAGAAACAACAGGGTGCTCTCCTCAACAACAACTTTCATTTGCATTTAATTATGCTGTATTAGGTGATACTGAAGGTGAAACTATAAAAGGTATTCATTCAGGAAGATGGTGGCAGATCAGTTGGTTTTAACGAGGTAGACTGTAGTACCTGGATGTTTCTGAATGCGTAGGTAGTGCCCCTCATAAGAAGAGGGAACTTGGCTGGTTTTCAGTTTCAGTGTAACGAGGATGTTCTAAACTTTCACATTTGCAGGGACTTGCTCCATTTACCTTCCTCTAACTTCAGGTGGGATATTTTTTCCAGCCTACCTCTTATTTTCTTAAGCAAACATTACTGTGTAACTCTATAGGAAATGGTCTTCATGTTAACTTACAGCTGATCTTCAGTAGCAATGTAAGCTACAAAGTACGGTTTTCCTTAAAGCAGTTTCTCTCTTACCTTCCCTTAATGCTCAATGATGCCTCCTTTTGGAGCCTTATCCCAAGGCTGCTAAGTCAATGAGTTTTCCCATCGATGTCAGTGGTCTTTCTCTCCCTTGGCTAATGACTCAAGTCATTTAGTGCTTAAAACCCAATGAAATTGATGTGTTTGTATCAGCCAGTTATCCCTATCATTTGCTTATTTCAGCATCAAAAACCTAGAGAGCCCAGGCGATTCAGAAGCAGCATCCTGTTGGAGTCTGTCTGCCCCATGACAGAGTAGTCCCTTGCCACCATTCCCTCCCGGAGACCCATCAGAACCTGAGCTTCTGCATATCTACAGATTCAGCTATTGACCTTTGATGTTATTCACGCACTGTACGGTGTATGTGCGGTGGAAGAAGTGGGACTGCACCCACAGATGTATGAGCACTGAATGCAGCTGTAGAGGCAGGGCAAGTTTGCTGGATCTACTATTTTCTGCTATTTCTCAAACAGTACTTGTTAGGTATTATTCCCCATTCCCAACAATAAATAAAATAGCAAACAACTTTAAAAAGTAGTTCCACTGAGTATTGCTGTTGTAAGGATAATAAAAAAAATATCAGAAGGGTTGGCATCCAGAAAAAGTCTGTATTTTTAATGATGTTAATATGAATGAGAACTCAGGAACAGAGCAGACTTGTATTAGGAATATTCATGCAGGAAAATTCAGTATAATAAGTGAAACAGAAAATATTTTCCAACGTGAAACAAAGAAGAGTTCTTTAACTCCATGATCAAGTGCATGACTGAGTTTACTCTGCACATGATCTTTTAAAATCTCTTTTTACTAGGAGTGCATCAGTTAGAAATGTGTTAACCTTTTGCTTTTTTATGAGCTGTAATGGCTCAACAAAGGAGCAGGGAACAAATTCTATAGCTTCTTTCACACAATGTAAGTAGAAGTTTTCTCCCAACTAGTTCTGGCCTGACATTTATTTCAAGAAAGTGCTTATCTCTGGGAGCATGCCAGGAAGGAAACTATAAAAATATATTTGAAGATCTTGTCAAGTTAAAAGTGGGTAACAAAGAATAAGCCTTTGCTGATCTTTCAGTGCATTCCAGAAACTCACCCTGTTGACCAGTTGTGTTTTGCCCATACCAGAAAGAGAGAGAGAATATTCCCGACTTTTATCTTTAGATTTATGGGTCTATTTTCCCTGCAGCTTTCCTGTTCAGAGAGACAACCTGGACATGCATTTCAAGAGAAGAAAGGAAAAGAAAATCCATCTAGCTCTTTCTTAAGAAATACCTGTTGACTTCCAGTTGGCCCAGACATACGTGCACAGAAGAAGCAGAGCTTTATAGTGCAAGAGTCAAATCAATAGAGAGCCTGTTTCAGAATTAGCAAACAAAGATTCAACTTATATAAACTTCAGTTCTAGAGGAATTTGTAGAAAGGAAATGGAAATTATTAGAGAGCTTTAATGACAACAGAAACTACTGTTTTCCTTACTGTCTTTGTATGCCATAATCCCCTGTACATGCTTATGTCTGTACACTTCACATTCTTGCTCATTTACCTTATTCTTTGTGTGGAAAGAGAATGACACACATAATAACAGTGTGTTGCGATAGCAATGTGTGAAAGAGTAAAATCCGTGGTCTAGTAACAACTCTGTGGCATGTAGCTAGAAAGCTGTGAGTCAGACAGACCTGGTGAATACAGCAGACCCGAGGGAGCCAGGAGATGTGTGTTGCACCTCCTGGACTGACTCCTTACCCTCTGGCCATATTACCTTACCTGGGAGAGAAGCCCATATCTAACATTCAAGGGAAGGTTCGGGACAGCTTGTAAAGAGGCTGATGACGGTGAGATGAAAACAAAATGACCCAAGCCACCTCCGTGTCCACTTTAGGGTGACTGAATTGCGCTCTAGGTCTTCTCTCCTCTGCACTGACTTCAGTGGGAATTTACACACCTACAGGCTGAGTCAGTTACTTAAATATAGCATCAAATGCAACTCATGCAAGACACTCTAGGTTATCGCACCCAGCTTCCTCCTGCCACTCCAGAGGGGCATGGGCCTCCCATGGGTCATAGTCACCCACCCCGCGTGGGTGGGCGGCTCAGAAAACCAGAACTCAGCAGATGAGCAGCTCTGGTTGCTCTAGAACCATGTAGGCAAGCCACTGCCTCATGCCCTTAGCTCACAGGCAGAAGTTGTAAATTTGGATGTCCTAAGTTTGAAAAGATTTAGATGAATTCTCTTCATGCCCCATCCCTGGCAGTGTTCAAGGCCAGGTTGCATGGGGCTTTGAGCAACCTGGTCTAGTGAAAGGTGTCCCTGTCTGTGGCAGGGGGGTTAGAATTAGATGATCTTTAAGGTACCTCCAACCCAAACCATTCTGTGGTGCTATGATTCTTTGAATTCCATATTTCATTGCAATAAACCATACCCAGATCAGCCTGCTTTTATAGTTTTGTAGCCAGGGAAGTGCCAGAGCACTGTTAATTAATGATGAGTTTTCATTTCAGTGACTACTGTGTACTGCTTTACCCTACTAGACTGGGTTTTCTGAGGTTTCAATACAAACCAAGTGCAGGTGCCACACAGGTTTCTGGCATGACTGCTGAGCTTTGTTGATAATGGTTTTTACTCATTTTAAAGAGTAGAATGGATGTGACATGGTATTTTACAGAGACTTAGAGACAAGTCCTTGCCCTAAGAAGCTTAAATGATGTAAGGAGTTTAAAATGGATTAATTTCTATTGCTTGTGGGAATCTTAAGGTGCGTAGCTTTTGCTTCTCTATTCATTTTCTACCCAACTAACCCTCATCTTTCTGAGAGAGCTGACACATAATGCACTACAAGTTCCTGGAGAGCAGAAGCTAATTGCAGCCTGCATTGCTGAAATCCAGTTTGTTGAACTAAGCTGGCTTTTAAACACAAGCCAGTTGGTAGAAGGTTGTGGAAAAAAAGTAAAGCAAAAACTGGACCTTTAGTGAAAAACAACTGGACGTTTAGTGAAAAACAATCCAGGCTACAGCACAATGAATTCCTGTGCTGAGCTGACAGTCCTCTGCAGTGTCTGCAACCTCTGTTTCTTGCAGCTTAACATGTGCAGAGCCACAGGAAGAAAGTGCTCCTCATTCAACTGAACAGCTGCAGAAGGCCTCAGCATGCAGCGTGCTACTCTGCTACTTCTGGGCAGCGGTCAGCTATACTCCATAAATAGACCTGCTCATCAAAGCCATGAAAAAGGTGCATTGTGGGGAGGTATTGACCCTGTAGAGATTCAGGACAGGTACATGGGGAAAGCTTTGGCCAGCAGCGGCCAGTCACTCAACCATTGCTGAGATTTGCCAAAGTGGCAAAGTGTAATTAAAACATGAATTTTCAACTTTGTGATAGTCATCACTCAGCTCTATATTTAAACAAGTGGCGTAAGCAATACGTACCTGTACCTCTGAGCAACTGTCTTTCTCCTCTCCCTCTTAAAACAAAAGTAGCTAAGAGCAGATCAAAGGAAGCATTACAAAACATTTCCTAATGGAGTATTCAACTGTCTTTAAAAGTTAATTTGATTAACACCTATTTTAAGCCACTTGCTGTTCAGGACCTCAGGGTTTTATCCCACAGAATTGAAACCTTTCATGCTTCAATGGAAATAGAAGGCAAGTGTTAGAAGACCAGCAAACCTCACAAGCATTTGGCAGCACTCTTCGGGGCTGGAAACTGCCAACAGCCACCTTCCCCTTCACAATAACCTTGAGAGAAGTTTGCAAGCTGATGACAATTGTACTTTCAGAATATGGAGAAACATATCTTTCACCAAAGCCCAAGACAACCATGAACTAAGCTGTAGTACACCCCTACCGGGACTACAAGAACATACCCAGTTACCTTCTAAGTTATCATAAGAAATTAAAACTTGGTACATAAATAAAAGAAATCAGACAATAATCTTCTGTAGTTCAGAAAAAAAAAATCTTCTATCTAGCCTGAATTTTAGGGGAAAATGTCCCTTTTTTTGTCTCTCCCTAAACTCTCTCCCTCTAAGCAAAATTTTCATGACATTTTCAGTGTCTTCTGTCAACAACATAGAGAAAACATGAGGCACCTTCATGTACCTACACAACAAAGTAATGGCCCTAGAAGTGGAGAACTGCACAGCAAATACCCACATAAAATTGCTCATAATCAATCCCCTGAAGTCATTAACATTTTGAATAAATAATACATTCAAGAAAATTACAATCTGTTCAAAGACAATCCATGAAAAAAGCCTAAGCCTGCCAGACAAGTTATTCATTGTAAATTATTGCTCTGCTGATGCAGTTGCATCACATAAAATGAGGCAGTCAACCCTTCAAGAACCAAATGTTTCACTACCCTTTCTAATGTGTGGCAAATAGATGAAAGGAAGCACACAGAGAGAATAACAGAGAGGAAAACTTGCAGTGACAGGAGATTATCCTCAACATCTATCGCATTTCATACATGGGGAGTGCTGAGATTCCTTCTAAGTAGAATAATGAAAGGAAATGATAAGGAAACATGAGAGCAAGAGGGATGGTGAGGCCAGAATGAGTGTCAGTATGAATTTTCATTAGGCACAGCTGGAAGGTCTGAGAATGTGTTGTGTAACCAAGTCTATTAAAATTAAACAGTGTGATAACTGCTGACACAGCAACTGAGCTGCTTATACCAAAGGCAGCTAGTGTACAACAGCACACATCCCCACAGAGACCATTGAACATCAGTTGATTCAGAGGTCATCAGAAGTATTTTTTTAAACCATCTTCAGAGACTGAAAAAAGGGCAATGTTGAATGATACCACTAGGCTTATAAACTGCAGCCAAATTGTGTATGAATGATAGACCTTAATGAAATATGGCATTTTCTTCCGCAATATACTATCAAAAATATCTGGTACAATAAAGGTAGTATCTGGGAAGCCTTCATCCTCCCAGTCTTCTGTTAATAAAACACAGACACTAATCAGATGTTGCTTTTTAAGTGGAAATCAGAGCAAAGATTCACATTTTTAAGGGTATTTTTACAGTGTTTTGTCCTACTGTCAGATATGAAAAGTGTGCAGGCTGTAAATGGGTAACTCGAGATACTTCTTCCCTGGGATAATTTCAGTGTTTTTCTATTATTCAGGCCAGATTCCAAACTTACCTAGCTGTCCTCCCTGCACTGGCTTTATGTATCAGAAATGCAGGTATTTGCAGAGAGGATTAATGCATTAGGGGTGGCCAAAGAGTTTTGTCCTCTCTTCACTGCCAGCTGAAGCTGCAGCTCTGGAAAGGTCATCTGGCTTCTACTGCCAAGACAGGGTGGATGGGGTGGAGAGGTGTTGGGGTAGTTGCTCCCCCTACTCCTTCTATCTCTCCAGTGGCAGCAAACCCATCTCCCAAAGGCTCTTCCACCTATCCCAGTTCACCTTCCATGTGAGGTTTGTCCATATGCTTATCCATCCTTGTCCTGGCCCCTGCTCAGATCACCACTCCTCCTTTGTTCCTGAGCTGCTGAGGAGCCTTCAGTGCTCTGTGCTGTTTGACTGGCCCACAATGCAGACATGGAAGAGGGCTTTGGGACTACACTTCTGCTTCCAAATCCTTGAAAAACATACATTAACATCTTCTTTTTATTCTCAAAGTATAAGACATCATTTTGCAGTGGACTTTACCCTGACTAATAAGATCTTACCTAAAGTAATTTCTCCAGAAGAGCATCAAATGCACTAAAACCAAGAAAGAAAGATCCCTGGCTTCTTTCCTAGTGAATATCAGTAGTAAATCCTTTTATAAAAATTTGTATGATTGTAAGATAAATGGTTGATTCTTCCAAAGGAAGAGAGGTCTGTGAGTGCTGCGCCTCCAAGTGAAGGGCAACTGAAGTTACAACTCAATGAATGATCTGCATTCCCAATAGCCATGTCTGCACATAGTGGAGCAGAGGATTTACTGCCATCCATCATGGCTCCCTCCTTGCTTGTGTAACTGGATCTCTTTCCAGAAGCAACTGTTGGGCACAGAAGGGATGGTGCACAGGATACCACCATCAGGCCACATGCTACCCATACCTGCACGTCAGTACCTCACTGAGGACCCAAGTGTAGGACAGCAGGAGGGATGCAGCTGGTGTACCTGTCCTACACTTGGAAGCACCATATAAGTTAGTGCACAGAGATAAAGGGTACTTCAGAAGTTACCAAATGAGAGACCAGATTATGCAGTGAGCGGAAGCAGGTAGCACCTGAATATACCACAAACCCAGTGGTACTTTGGTTAGGTGTACTTATTAGTAAGTTAATAATCTTACTATCTATATAAAGGAAACCTCTTTCCCTCACAACATTGTTTATGTTAGCAACTTTCCTCAGCCCCTGTCACCATCAGGTAGTAGCTGCTTCCATGGCCCAGACACAGCCCACTGATGTTGCTGGAGGGCAACAAACCTAATCCCTTCCTGTCTGTACATCTCACAGAAAGGGATTTCCCACTCTCCACTCTTCACTCACCCCAAACATTTAACACTGAGATGATAAACTGATGTACAAGTAACCTTGAGGTAGTCATATGTTCATGTGTTTTCTCACATAAACATTTTTGAGGATTTTAAATTATAAGGAAGCCATTTATGAGGCTGTGATAAAGGAGGTATTGGTCTGCTGAAAAGAAGCAAACAATTAGGGTAAGAAATGTTTTATTCTGCTGTACATCTCTCTCCATACATTGCCAGGAGTTGGTAATGAGCAGTGAGTCATAAGTAGAGTTTCACTGGGATGAAAAAGGGCAGACCAGAAAGTACACCCTATGCTTTCAAGATCCCCTGTGCCATGAATATCCACATCTACATTAATCAGAGCTTGAATGTAAATTATTGTGATTATTGCAAATTAATCCTGGGAACCAATCCAACAGAGTTGCCCAATAGATGTCACTGAAATGCCAAGGCACCATATGCTTTTCCCCACAAGGCCACAGGGACCCTCATCTCCTTCCATGGCTCCTCAGTATGTACATGCTCCTGGTGAGGCATTTAACATAATGCCTCCAGCAGCTTTAAGGCCTTAAGACATAGAAAGAATGAGGTGAAGCAATTTTTAGGTTTATTCCAAACATAGCAGATCTTCAGAGCCTTAGAAATAGTCATTTGACACATGGATACAGAGGACTCAGACAAAATGCTACGAAAAGGATTGTCTAATAATTATGGAAAGAATGACTTACAGAAGGGTTTCTGCTGCAGTAAAATATCATTTCTTTGCAGTTACACCCATGTGGTTCTTGTATGGACAAAATCGTGTCTCTAGGGGATAACAGCAACTACAAATGTCCACCAGAGGCTTTCGTAATTTCCTTTTATCGTTAACACTGATACTATCCAGATGGGGATGCTGTAGCTATCTGAGTAACGCTGAATGGCACATTACTCACTACTTCTCATAGTGCTTGGCGGTAAGTCTCCAAGAACTTGGAGGTAAGCCTCCAAGTATTCCAGAAGAACTCCAGGTTAACTGAAAGCATGAGCACCTGGAGTTTTTATTTGTGTTGTGATAGCACCAAGAGGCCAGTGAACCACGATGCCAGAGTCTGTAGGAATAAAAAGACTGTCTCTTCTCTGTATCTTTTCTTCCTGCAAGATATAAAAGGTACTGGGGTCACTGCATGAAAGACATGTTCTGTCTACAAGGCCTGGGTTACAGAGGAGGCTGGGAAGCCCTGCTGGACAGCTACTGGCTTCTCAAGCCCAGGATGTTAGAGCAGATCATCCTGGTTTGGAAAGAGGCATCCACAGCTCAGTTCAACAGCTCACGTGTTTTCGTGAAAGTGTCACACTGATGCTTGAGAGCTGGTCACATCTATGAGTTCTTTGGACCAGTGTGAGAGGAGACAGAAGACTGGTTCTCTCCTTTTTCCTCTGTTTTACATTCTTTATGTGAACTCTTTTAGCAGCAAGTTTCAATCTGCTCATGACAATTTCCCTATTGCCAGAGAAACTTGGCCTCTGGTTATCATCTGATCTAAAAGAGATGTACAAGACTTCCAGCCTACCTTATGTTGCCATATGCATGTATTTTTGTTCAGGTACATCACTGACAGGACAGTTAAGTAGCTTGAGTTTTCTGCAACATGTCTTCCAAGTATGCTCATCACCCTGCAAGGAATCCTTCTGTTCCAAGTGCCTGCAAAAGCTTCCCAAACTAAATTTGGCAATGTCAGCTTCCCTGGCTGCTTACATGGCAATCTATTTTGTGTCACCAGGACCCAATCCCACATCTCTGTCTTCACCCACTCTTACCCATCTTTTGTACCCAAGTGCCCCCATCTGAACTCTGTATTCTTTCATATCTTCTCCCTTACCTATGTTTCCACCAATCAGGACCCTGCCCCTTCTCATCCATGCTAGGCAAGCTGCAAGTCCTCAGCCCATCCTTCCCTCCTTGTCCTGAGCTTGCCCCTGTCTGGCATCCTGAACCAGCAGCACAAACACAGGCTTCAAAGAGATGTGTGTGTGAGGCAGCAGCAGCCACAATGGCAGCTCAGAGCTCTGGCTGCACCCTTCTGCTAGCAGATGGAGGTGACTGTTTCACGTCTCCCAAAAAGCCCCTCCACAGAAAGCTGGGAGAGGTTGTGCCTGCCACTTCCTATTCAAACATCTCATACAACACTTCAGCAAGTTCTGGTTAAGTGTGATAGTTGGAAGAGCCACCAGCATGTGGTCTGTATTTCCGTGCCAGCAAGGAACATCTGGATGTGATCCAAGAGGAACCTCTGCTTTTTAAGCCTGTGTAGTGACTGATCCCACCTCTGAAGGGGCAGGTGGAGAAATCCCACTCTGCAGCTGACCTGCAGGTCACCTGCACAAGCAATATGATGTCCTCATAACAGATGGCCACTGTGAAAACACAACATATTTCATGAAGCTTTGCAGATCACCAGGGAATTAACAAAATAATGTGGAGAGCCATGCCAGCTCTGACCCATGTGCTGGGTTTGGCAGGCTGCTGACTGTGAGCAGCTGGTGGGATCTCTTCCACGTTTGGGGCTAAGTCCTCTGAGCAGGATGAAGCCTGATGTGTGGCTGATGCAGCAGCAGAGCTGTGTAACCTGCAGCTCACATCTCACTTGGGCTGCCAACACCCCAGCTGTGAGAGCAGAGCTTGATCCAGATGCCACACTATGTCTGGGAATGCTCTTCAGACATCCTAAATAGGGATCCTTGGCATGTGAGTTTTCAGACACTGTTTGAAGACATGACTGAGAAAACTGGTAACAGGTAGCAGAGAAAGGCCAGTTCTCACAAAGCTGGACAAGAATTCACATTTTTGTCTGTTCTGCTCTGCACTGTTGCCTTTCTGAGACCAGGCCCTCACCTCCCCATGACAGTTGGTTGGCCCAAGAGGCCTTCTCCTCCTCATGGGCTTCTCAGCACCACATCCTGATTGCAGGTATGAGGCATCTGCAGGATGAAAGGCTTGAAAACGTCTCTTGAAGACAGAGATCAAGTGCTTATTTCCCTCCCTAGTCCTGTATTGTAAGCTCAGATAGGTCACTTACAGAGGCTGACAGAGTATGTTTCTTCAGTGCTCCTACTTTTTAAAACGTGGCACTTCTTTTTCTTTTTTTTTTTAATCTGTTTTTGCTTTCTGGGCTTAATTTTATCTTCATTTTAGTCTTTTCATACGCTTTACCTTTAAGACTAATGATTTTTGGAAAGATTCAATCCCAAACTCTTGCAGAACTATTTAGAAACTGATTAAACCCTGGAAAGAGCTGGTTAACAAGCTGGTTAAACAGCACACTCGAAAAGTCACCCATTTGATGTTACGTAGGAAATGCAGATTCTTTCAAACCCATCTTGCTTCCTCATTTCATCCCATTTGGTCCTACATTTATCATTATTTTAGTGTCAT
>NW_009933152.1:0-18685 GCF_000696875.1 Nestor notabilis | reverse complement strand
AGGGAAAGAAAATTATGACTAGAGCATGTTGTGCTGTCAGTGTGATCCAGACATCCACTTTCTGCTCCATTGTGCTAATTCTCGGTGTTTCTAATAGTTTGGTTACAGTCATGGATTATGACAGCATGTATGCACTGCATAGCAATCAGAATTACAACAAACTTGAGTTAAGTCTTCAACTGCACTATTCCGAGTGTTCATTAATCAATATTACCATCAAGTTACTTTTTTAATGTGCTCTTATTCTTCTGGCAGCAAGTGCAGTTTACTTGCATATGGAGGGAAAGATTTATAGCTTTCATCTAATAGAAAAGCAAGCAAATGATCTCCATTGCCGTAACAGCCAAATAGCCAATTTGGCTTGCAGCCCTTGCGTGGGACTGTGATGGAGCAATACATACTATAGCTACCAAGTACATGTCTAAATGCATGACGCAGAACAGGGAATGATGGGAATGCCACATGGGGTCATTCTGGGGCCTCCAACTCAAGAGGGATGTGGACCTGCTTTTGAGCGAGTCCAGAGGAGGCCACAAAGATGATCAGAGGGCTGGAGCACCTCTCCTATGGACACAGGCTGAGAGAGCTCAGCTTGTTCAGCCTGGAGAAGAGAAGGCTCCAGGGAGACCTTAGAGCAGCATTCCAGTGCCTAAAGTGGGGGCTACAAGAAATCAGGAGAGGGACTTTTTAGAAAGGCATGTAGTGACAGGACAAGGGGGAATGGCTTTAAACTGACAGAGGGGAGAGTTAGACTAGATATAAGGAAGAAATTCTTCACTATGGAGGAGGTGAGACACTGGCACAGGTTGCCTGAGAAGTTTTGGCTGCCCCATCCCTGACAGTGTTCAAGGCCAGGTTGGCACGTGCTTGCTTGCTGGATGTCTGCAAGCAGATTCAGTCACTCAGCGTAAATGGAAAGTAAGTTTAAAGCTGCTGTAATTTTCATTTGCAGTGAACAAGTGCAGGAGAATCTGTAAAGCTTGAGATTTTCTGGGGTTTTTAATACAAATAGGTTTTCCCAGAAGAAATAACAGAGGCTTACTGAATCTAGGACCAAATCCCTTGCCAACGCTCATATTCCTCTTCTAAACTGGAGGGATGCTATAAGTACTTTATAGCAGAAAATATATTAGGTATTGAGAAATCTGTCTCCTGTTCCCAGCATGCTGTTCAATTACATCTGAACTTTCTGATATCACATCTGACATTAAAATTCAGTGTGAAGTAGAGATCAGACAGAAAGTACAGCTGAATCTGTTCAAGTGTCTCAAAGAAAATCACGTGAAAAAGGAGGTAATAGAAAAGGCTTAGACAGCCCTAATAAAGGCATTTGAAAAGCACAGTTTAAATAAACTAATAAATGCACTAAGTTTTCAGTAGAAAATTCAGTCTCACTCATTCCATAATAATCAGCTTTCACTTTAAGGTACCAAAATGCTTGTAATCACCCCAGCACTGCCTTTAATTCCCATGTATCAGAAGATGAATGACACTCTTTTCAGACAGCTGTTCTTTTACTTCATATTTCGCTTCCGAAGAAATTGTTAATATCTTTCGTATAGGCATATGATCAGTACTGTTATAATGTTGTTATTTGAAACAGATTACAGAAGCAGGTTCATCAGATATAAAATCTTGGCCTCATAATATCTTTTTTGGTCTAGGAGAAAATGGTCTGGTTTATCAATGGCAGCAGTTTAGCCAGAGCTTTTCTGTAGAAAAGAAATAATGCAGCTATATTGCTATCTCTGTGGCAATATACAGTATTATTTTCATGTAGATATTAAAGAAAAAGTACTGTTCTTTTCTTTATCATTTATTGTATCTTCATTATCAAGTCAAGTCCCAGCTGTAGTAAGGACCTTGGTGTACTGGGTCACAACCATGCAATATTATCTGTCTCTCCTGTATTAAACCTACCTGTCCTATATTTTCCCTTTCAGAATAAGTATTGGAAGATGAAAATGAGAAAATGAGGATACATTCAGTATCTCTTTTCAAAAGGGAGATGTATAAAAGAGCAGCTATCCCATTCAGTAGTTGTTTATGTTGAAGGGATTAGTTTGCATCAAAGATATTTCTAGTTTTCTTTGTTACTACTCTATTCGGGCAGAGACAATAGCTTCTAGTAGTTTTTACAGTTAACATTGCAAAAGCTTCTGTTTTGTTTTGAAATATTCATTTGACAGTGGAGGTTACTAGCATGCTCTGATGACCAAAAGGAATAAATATTAAGCACTTAAAGGAAATGTATTTTATTTCCTAATAATCACTGAAAGGTGATGGCCAGATTTTACCAGGCTGCATTCATTTCGAAGTCAAGTCTGTAGGGCAAAACGGCACTTCAGGCCGCTTCCATAGTTCTTTTGTATGAATATGAGAGTTCCCAACAGAAATTACAAGAGATTTAGGAAAAATATTGAAAAACATTGTATATAGGCACCGATGTTCTCTTCGATCTGCTAAATCATGCTTGTCCTGCCACAGGTTAAGTACACACTCACCCAGGCAATAAATAATGAGTGATAGCAATGACAGCTACTCAGCAGAGTATGAGAAGCTGATGTTTCAGCCCGAGAACACTTGTAATTCACTCTATGGGATAAGGCAATCTGCAGAATAAAACAATTCAAGAGATTTCATCAAACAAATTGAAGGAAATAACGATATGTTCATAAACATTTAGGGCAAAAAAAGAAAGGCTAAATCTATTATATATATATGTCATATATTGCTGATATACTTTCTATTGCCTGGGATATAAAGTAGTTTGAATTACAAGATATTGAGGATATCATTAAACTCCCTTCCTTAACAGAAGTTGCTCTTCTTTAGCTCATTCATCTGTTTTGTATTATCATTTAGGAATTCCAACACAAATATTTACCCATTAGGAAACGCTGCAAGCAAAATACGACTTGTGCACAAAATGCTTCAATTTAAAATAGAAACAGTCCTAGTATGCTTCAATTAAAAATAGAAACAGAAATAGAAACAAGGTTAAATGTAACTTTTAACACTCTAAGGATGCCAGCAGATAAAACAAAGAAATATAAAGCAGGGAGACAAAAAGACACACACAGAGTTAAGAGTGCTCTGTAAAACCTCAGCAGAGGACTGAGACACACGTTTTTAAAACAGTTAAGCCTGAGTGTGGATATCAACGTCAGCATCGTGTGAAACTGTCGCTGATGTTCGCACACACGGGAGCACCTTCAGTGAGCCCTACAAGGGATGGATGGGGACACAGCTCAGGTGTGTGGGATGGGAAAAGGCAGCTCCCTTGCACTGCCTCTGCCAGAAGTCCTCCCTTCTTCATGTGCTGCTCCCAGGCAGGCTGTGGGCATCAGGATTCATCCTTGGGGCTCGTGGGATAGGTGGTCCTGGGTCCAGCCAGCAACTTGAGTGATGGTTGTTCTGAGCCTCATGAAACTGTTGTTACGGCTGAATTGTCTACTTTCCACACTGGGGGATGCTATCATACCTGTAACTTTGAACTGCGAGGGAAGAAGGGCTACAAGGAGCTGGGAGTGGACCCAATCAATGTTTTCCACAGTGCAACAGCTCTGGCTTTCATCACAGCCCACACGTGTGGTAACTTACCCTGCAAATCGTACTGCTTTGCTGGCAATGTCACCAGGGAAAATCAAAGCACCATGCACCATGTATCAATCCATTTGCATTGCTGCATGTAAACCACATCCAATTAGAGGTGAATCAGGATGCTTATTTAAGAGCAAGCTCTCTCCAAGACACCAGAACAGCACCTGGACTGGTCCAGTTACTTACCCACTGAGAGGCACCTCCACGCTGCCTGGCAAGAGGCAGCACTGGAGTGCAGCCCTGTCCCCCTGCACTGCAGCAAGGGGCCACAGGCAGCCTGCGAAGTGACTGGTTCAGTGCAGGGGCAGGATGCTGCACGCACACACAGACATCACTCCTGTGCAGGACAGACTCAGTTGTACTGCCCAGACTGGAAACCTCCTGCCACTTGAATCTATGTATGTTACAGCATCATATACCACCTACAATAGCTTAAGGTGTTCTAAATGAACTATGTATGCAGGCACATGAATGTATGTGCATCATACAAGCTAGTTTAACTTTCATCCAGAGAGAATTCTTCCTCTGTACTGGATAAGAAGAAGCTACCAGCCCTGGGCAGCTTTTTTTTCCCTTATACCATATTAAAACATTGATGTTCAGATTGAATCTTAGTGTGAATCATATGATCACATTGATGCTTCAGAATGTAAGTGCAGAATTAATGGTATTTATGAAACCAATCAGAAGGACATGTTCAAATTTAAAATGTGGTAATACTTTACCTTCTGGCTATTTTTAAATTTTTATTTTATTTCTGCTAAAGGAAGAGAAAACAGTCTGAAAAGATTTACATGAAAAAGTATCAAAGATCCACCACCCTGAAGGAGGTTGTCACATAAAGTTTCTCTTTGCCGTAAAGGCAACAGTTTTGTACATAGGTTTTGTTGTTGTTGTTATGGAATTAATCTCTATTTTATGAAGAGCATTCTCAGCTCATACACAACTACCCTGTTAGTGGCTGGCTAGAAGTGATATACAGAGACACTGAGAACTTGTTTGGAAGATGCTGAAGAGGAAGAACACACATGACATACAAAAATGTATTGGGCATTGTGTTTCTACAAAAGATAACTGTCTACAAGCCTGAGGAGCACAGGGTGTGGGGATCTCATGTTCTCTGTCACAAAGAGCCCGTGCTGGCTCAGCAGCTGCAGCATGATTTCATCGGGGTAGCCCTAGCTGAGAGCACTTCAGTTTAACTGGGAAGATGCAACAGCCTGGGCTTCAGCACATGTTGTGGGGAGATCTCAAGAATAATACTGGATATTTCCCCTGGCACCTCTGTCATGGCAGGAAAAGATGAGTGGTGGAGGCAGCAATATGAGCTCCTGGTTTTGATGAATTACAACCACCAGGACCTTTTATAAAAATGACTGTTTAGTGAGAAGGTCAAAGCCAAGTGCTTAACTCCAGATCCCGCGTACAGCTGTGGACAATGCACTGTTTCTCAGAGCTGCTAAGCACACACAAATTCTGCTGAAGCTAAAAGGTGGCTGCAACAGGAGCCAAGTGGAAGAACTAACTTTCAAGAAACCGGGTTTGCTTTCCTTGGCAGCTTCAGGAGCAGCTGGAAATGAGTTCTGAACCCTTAGTTGCTCTGAAGCTCTCATGACTGTGTTGTGCAGAAAAACATCAAGCTTAACAACAACGATGTAGCTTAAATGGTTATGAATTTCCTGCATCAAGGTACCCATTACAATGTTTAATATATGGCTATAAAATTGCAGATCATGTTGTTTACATCAATAACATTTACCATGACCTACCAAATTACCCTTTATTCATTAAATGAGTAGTTTTCAAACTTCATTTTCACCAAGGACCAGAGTCCTTGCTGAAGCTATATCGTGGAACTAATAATGGTATTATTATGATAATAGTCCAAAACTATCATAATTTGTATTACTAGGTTAGAAGCTTTATGATTCCTGGATGACTTTTCCCACCTCACCCAGACACCTCTTTTATTCCTGCCTTCCTTCAACCCTCTGCTGCCTCATCTTAAAATCTTAGCTATTTTTCCCTATGGGGTAGCTGGTACCACCCACAAAACATTCCTTATCATATCTTGAGCATCTCACTCCTTTCCCAGGAAGGATGGGGACTTGTGACCACATAGGGACAATGTTCCTGTTTCTATTCTCAGGAGGATTTCTGGTGCCACATGAAAATCCTGGAGCATGTCACTGATGTCTTTGGCTGAGCCCCTGCATGCTCTCAGTGAGGGGCAGCAAGCTCAGCATACTGCAGTGCCAAAGACCAGTTTCAGTCCCTTGTTTAAAAAAGCCTGGATGTGGACTCGCACCAAATGGCTTTAGGGCATCTACAATAAAAAGTTAATTGTACATGTGAGCCATGTCACAACCTCTCCCATGAGGAGCACATGAGAACAACATGGGGAAAAGAATGGCACAGTGCTCGCACCGTTTTCCTTAGGCATGTTTGCTTAAACTTCAGGGGGTGGCTGGTTTTTACAGGTGACTGAAAGCACTGACAGATCAAACCTTCCTGAGAAACTTCTCTCAACTTCATCCTAGAAAACCTGCTACATCAATGTAGCTGCCAACAGAGGCAGAGAGATACTGCCTTATCAGCATTTTTAACTGCTTCCAATGCAGTTTATACACGCCTTTCCTATCAGCTTTGAATTTCAGGCTTCATCAGATTTAATGGAGCACTGTAGCTGTCTTTGTGGTGTCAACACTTTTCCTAGATCTCCTCTTAAGCTGCACTCTCTCCTTGCTATCATGCCAGGAAACTCTTTGACCCTGACTTCCAGGCCCACATCTCTCACTAATCATTGCTGAAATGAAGGTCTGCCCAGAGAGGGGTTGTTTTGAGCAACTGTCAAGGTAGGTCTCTTACAGTGCCCTCAACCCACCTAAATCCTTTATTGTTAAATAATGCATAAATATAGACAATACGTTTCCAGATTTTTCTTAAACACAGGTCTTTGTATGGGTCTGCAAATTCCTGTAGCTTAGTAAGTCCTATTACAAAAGTGCAAATGGAAATAACACTGGAATCCACACAGGAAACCACTTTTTGGTTAGGGATAGCAAAGCACAAGCACAAAGGACAAAGAACAAGCGAATGTAGCTGTCACCACAGTTCCTGTTTTTTGCCACAGGTAGGTGGTTTTCTGAGGGCTGGAGCTGCTGAGCCTGGGCTGAGCAGCCCCCAGAACTGCCCCACCACCTTCATTGTCAGCCCCATGCTGTGCCCAGCGGGGGAAGGCACCGAGCAGCAGCATTGTTTTACTCTTGTCTTCAGGGAGACCGAGTCTGTTTTACAAGTGACAAGTTTTACAGGTGACAAGTTTTGGACCAGCAATGGGGTACTACAACTGCACTGCAGGCTCAAAGGCCATGGGGTTTGCAAAGGGCTGTTGTGTTGGCCATGGACAACAAGCCCTTGGCTTCAGGTAGGGCAGGCAATGGCACAGTGCCGGGAAAAGGAGTCTGAAAACATGGGGCAAAGGGAACTCCCCTTCACCATGGTGAGAATTGTTTTCAGTGGTTAAGCTGAGAAATTATTAGCAATAACCAGCACTAGGTTGTGGCATTCTAATTATTTATTCCCATTACTTAAATGTATTTGAGGTGCATGTATCATTCTCAAAAGGGGTTGACCCTCCATAGGAAGATTGAAGATTCTTTTTTTAAACCACTTTATATTTTAAAAAAAAATTGTAAACACAGATGCTCAATCACAAATAATTATATTTCTAGAAGGTCAGCGTATTTATTATCTGTCAGCTACTTGGTGGAAGATTATGATGCTTGCTTTATTTCTTTAAATCTGTTCAAAAGCATCTTTTCCATCCAGTTTCTCGGGTTGTTGCGTACAATAGTTGAAAGGCCATGACCCATGAAAGTCAAAGGTTAATTTGATTTTCAGATCCATCAGCTGGAGCAAGCAGAAGCTCATGCAGATTGCCTATTGTTGTGGTCATTTCCTGCAGCTGCCTCTGTTGTGGAAGCAGAGATGTTCAGACAATCCCAATCGCACTTTTCCCCATCAGCCTGCTCCAGAGCTGAACCGACTGCTCCCTGATGCAGCCTGTTCAGGCTGATTTCAGTTTGTTCTTTGTTGGTTTAGAACTCCCGAAGAAGCCATGGTTTCTGCGATCTCAGAAGACCCTTTAATTCAGCCCAATAGGCATACTGCAACACAAGTGCAACAGGCTCTGTTCCCAACCACTGAAACTCCTCAGTGTCACCCTGTAACTGGCATATCGCTAATGCTCCTTTACGTATCTGTCCCTTGACTGGCAGCACCATAGTACTGAATGAAGTCCTGGATTTGTGTTGCTAATTCAGTTCAAACTGGGAGAAATGAAGCTGATATAACTGTCACATTTGTGTGCTTTGGACAATCTATTGTAGAAAAAGTATGAAAAAAAATCATTTTAGTACATTAGCAGTAGTAGTAGTCGTCATAGTATCATTATTATCATCATTATCATAATTATTACTCTTACATTCACTCTGTAGAAGATTGTCAAGAGCTATAGCTTCTAGTCCATAAAAAAGGAACTAAAAACCAAAGGCAAATCAAGCCAAAAACCCCTCAATAAATAAAACAAGGTGAGGAAGAATCCATTTATATAAAACTGTCATGAGCATTAATAAAAGAGAGAGGTCAAGTGATAAAACAACTGGTGGTAGGGGGGAAGCAATGTGTTTATCTAAGCCAAAAATTGTTTAGGTCCCACAATACTGACACAGGTCTTTGCAGAAAATGCAGCAGAACTGTAACAAGAGACTTTTGAAGGACACTGTAGAAGGAAGGACAAAATTTATAGTATCTTATTACACAACTAAACCAGGAGACCTCATTTTTTACTCTAACACAACTTAATAAATATATATAAACACTTTCACCTCTTTATAAGACTTCTGGAAGTGTCAACAAATTCTAAATACTTGCTTTTGTCTTGTTTGTTCTTCTTTCTTTGGCTATTGACAAGATCCTATGTATTAGTTGTAGCAATCTGAATGACAGCATATTTATATCAGAATGTCATGTATTTGGGAAAGCAGATAGCCAGGCTGACTATGAAGGGGCACAGACACCTCATGAGCAATGCTGAAAAGAAAAAGAATGAAGGGGAAACAGTTTTTCTGCTTACAGAAAATGCTGGGACTATGATTTCTGAGAGTATAAAACATCTGGTAAGCTCAGCCTGAAGTCGAGGAGTGTTGGGGTTTAGACAACTTACTCAAAAACCCCAATTCCTTCCTCAGCAGGGCTGGCTGAGAACAAGAGCTACATAAGGCACCTGGAATTTTGTATGCCCAGGCTGACATTCTAAACCTTGAAGTTCTCCCAGAACTGTTCATTTAATTAAGAGTTAAATAAATATTTAAAGAAATAAATAAAGAAATATTTAAACAGTCGGATACATAAATAAATAAATTAACGGAAGGGAAGTTAAAAAAAAAAAAAGCAGCACTGCCTAAGTTTGAGCAGAGTGTGATGGTTAAGGCTTGACCGTGCTGCAGACAAGACCCTGCAGACAACACAGTTGAAAGCCAGTGCCTGGCTCGCTTGAGCTGCAGGAAAGCTTGTGCAGCAAAAGCTGCAGCCCAGCTGTAGGGGAAGGATCATTCTTCATGTTTGCCATCTGCTCCTGAGCCGCCATCAGCAGATGAAGCCCTTCGCCCACCCATCCCGCTTACTCTCGAAGCAGCCCCATGTAAGGAGTGTCTGTAGAGAAGGCAGCTAGCAGGTTACTCAGAAATTCCCCACTTGGCATATACGAATCACTTCCCTGTGTGTTTAACTCATGCTTAACTCAGGCACAAGACAAGCCCATCTTATATTCTGAAATACGAATTTCGAAATGTTGAGGCAGTTAAAACATTTGTGCCTGTGCTCAGCCAAGCTGTTATTGCTGTCCCATAACTCCAAGCACCTACAAATACCCGCACATCCTTTTACCCGCCCATTTTCCCGTGGTCTCTTCATTGCAACCTATTTGATTACTTTCGGGGTTTTTTGCTGTGACTGCCAGAAAAATTGTTGCCATCCCTCTGAAGCATCTCACATCATCATTGGGGCAAGATGTTCTTTCACAGGAGCCAGGGCAAAGGAGCCCCAGAGAGGATATAATCATTCTGCTCCACCTCCCCTATGAAAAGCTGCCAATGGGAGCACATAAACAAGCTAATCCCTGTTCCATCCCATTATTAGCAGATTTAGCTACAGGCATTAAAAAGGAACAGATAATGGAAAGTAAGTAGAGGCTGTAGAAGCAAAATTGTGAAGATGATGATGACGATGCTGCTTATAGTGAAATTAGAAGGTTTTTTTCAGGGTATTTGCAGATAGGTTCTTGTAGAAAAAGTCATTCCGTATATTTTGGCAAATGTGAAATTCCTACAGGCTTATGGGCAGCTTACATTCAAGTATCTAATTATTTATATTTATATAGATCACAAGCAGTTATAAGATTTTGTGGTATCTTTTATTGTGATTGCCAGTCAATTAAGATCCCTCCTTAAGGCCTTTTTTCTGCCTAGGTACCTAAATCAAGGCTGCTCTCACGCAGCACAGGATGTTGCAGTTATCAGTCCTCCACTGTGAGAAGGGATATGAACCTACTTTTCTGGCATGAATGCTTTCTCCACTCAGCTATGCAGCATATTTTTGAGTAAGGACAGGGCTGTGGCAGTGCTCCAGTTTTGTGTCACCTCCTAAATATTTATGGGAAGGGGCAGAAATGACAAGTCTGCACAAGCAGGAGGGAGAGACTCTGCTGGGGAATGGGACACCTGTGTTCCAGCCCCTGCTTTTTTGAAGTCCATCCTGCTTCAGTACAATAGGTGTGCTCTGAAAATACCTTCTGTATTGTCCTGCTGGTGAGAGGGATCTCTAGCTTTTGGATCTGCAAAAGAACAGCGTTTTAGCCATTCAGCATGACCAAGAACTAAGGTCGTTTTCCATGTATGCTGAACCTGGGAGGGATAGAAAACTTCTGGCTCCAGTTCCTACCTGCCACCTCAGGCTGGCATGTCCATGCTTCATATCAGCATGAAATCCATGCATACAACAGTTTTATCCCCACTTTCACCATAGGCTAAAGAAACCTTAGATGTCTGCTTGCTCCTCCCAGGCCCCCAGACCCCACTGTGGTCCAGCAGGTCTCTGACACAGGCAATGCTTGAAAGGCACCATGCCATGAAAGGTGAATCCAGCTATAGCCCCTGTAGCCGGTCAAAGCAAAAATACTTCCAGGTTTTGGTCACCTTGTGGTTAGGACAGCAATGAAAAAGAACAATTTTCGCTAAATTTTGTGCTTGAGAATTAAATATATGGAGGTTTGCCACTGACACCATTTTGTGGATTTGGCCTCTTTGGCCCTGCAGCCTTCAGGGAAACTACCTGGTTCTGTGGGGGACTGGATTGGACCATCACACTAACCATGTTCTACTGGAGATGCTGTCTCTGAACTGCTGTCCCCTAAGTGTCTCAGAAGGAAATCCATAAATGAAATTAATATTGACTAGCAGATGGTGCAGTAAGAATCAGATATAGCAGAAGAAACAAATCCCTCCAAGTATTGCTGGCATTTATTTATTTTTAAATGTACCTGGTGCTCCTGCTTGTAAACTGGTAAGAGCACCAATGACTTTGCTCTTGTCAGCTCTGATAACCCTAGAAATGCTGGGAATTGCTACAGAAGCAGATGGGAGATACAGGAAATAGGATTGATGTCTTAATAAGTGGCATTTTGTCCTCCACATCACTATGATGCCTCAGGCACTGTGCATCTGAAGGGCCCTCCCCCAGAGAGAGAGAGCTTCCTCAGGCTTATTAAATGTTGCTCAGTAAGAATATCTCCATTGATCACCACGTGACATGGTGATCTTCCTAAGCAGAATCATGTGAAAAAATTAAGACTCCAAGTGGTTTTTGTTTGGGGGATTAACAGAAAAAAACAACTAATTCTTCCTTCAAAACTGTTTCCTCCTCTGCAGGTACAGCCTTGTCACCATAATGTCAGACACCTATTCTGACACACTGTCCAAACTCATCTGGAGGCTGAGTTCACACCTGTGGATATTCAGCACATCTGTGATAATACGACAGAGAAGTTCAGACCCACAGAAATAGTGCGTTCATCTCACATTAGACCTCCTTCCCTCACAAAAGTTTTTGGAAATTTCCCCATTGCTTTTATTCAGAGCATTTGTGCTTTTCACACAGGAAACAAACCTTCAAGCAAGAAAGGAAGGTAAGGTATATACAAGCTACAAGCAAGTAAGAGTTACACTGTAGAAATAAATACCATATTCCTATGAGGCAGAGCTCCAAGTATTTCCATGTTCTGCAAAAGAAGCAAAAAAAGGGCCTGCAACAGAAATGATTTTTATGATCAGAAAATGTGTAAATATCTCGAGCCAATGTACTTTCACAGGATACGCTTCCAGCTGCTCCATATAATATACCCTCTGCTCAAGTACTCAGGAGCCAGAACCAGCCTTCACAGCAAGCCTTTTCTTTATTTCAAAGGGAATTTCATTATGTTTCTTTAAAAAGTGGCTAGAAAAGCAAAAATAAGACACAAGGAAATGGAATGAAGCTGCACCGGGGGAGATTCAGATTGGATATTAGGAAAAGTTCTTCACAGAGAGGATGGTCAGTCACTGGAAGAGGCTCCCCAGGGAAGTGGTCACGACACCGAGCCTGTCAGGGTACAAGAAACATCTGGACGATGATCTTAGTCATATATTTTAGCTTTAGATACTCCTGCCAGGAACAGACAGTGGGACTCCCTGGTCCTTACAGGTCCCTTCCAACTTGAAATATTCTATGATTCTATATATATACAGGACCTACAGAGAGGTTATGATAACCGTAAGTTTTTTGGTGACTTCAAGGATTTGTTTCCTTTTGCCCAGGTTGTTGGGGATAAGTTGACAGCTGGAGGGCAGGGCTGCCACTCGGAGGGATCTCAGCAAGCTGGAGAAGTGGGCTGACAGGAACCTGCTGATGTTCACCAAGAACATGTGCAGAGTTCTGCAATTGGAAGGGAGCAAACCTACGCTGAGGGCTCGCTGTCGAGATGACAACTTTGCAGGGAAGGGCCTCAGGGTCCTGGGAGACAACAAAGTGAATATGAGCCACCAGTGTGCCTTTGCAATGATGAAGGCTAACTACATACCAGGGTGTACTAGCAACAGTCAAGGAAGGTGACCATACCCCTCTAAATGGCACTTGTAAGAGTACTGTGTCCAGTCTGGGGCTTCCCAGCCAACCTACTGGAGTGAGTCCAGCAGTGGGCCACCAAGATTGTCATATGAACATTCTGAGAGAAATGGATTTGTTCAGCTTTTAGAAGGCAAGGCAAAGGGGAAGAAACTCTACTCCCATTTCCAGCTACCTATGAAGAGGGTATAAAAAGCAAAGAGTAATTCTTCTCAGGTGTAAATGGTGATGAGAGGCAACAGACACAAACTGCAACAACAGAAACCCCAAAGAGATAACCATGAAAAAAAAATTCATGGGTGAGTGTTTGAAGACTGGAACTGGTGCCCAGGGAGGCTGTGGTATCTCCATCCTTGGAAATATTGAAAACTAAACTGAACAAGATTCAGTATAATAGAACTTTCAATTTGGCCTTGCTTTGACAATGAAGGTGGAGCACATGCTTCAGAAGTCATCTCCAATCAGAATTATTTTATTGTTGTATAAAATTTAGAGTATTCGCCATGTAAATCTGTTTTCATCATGAATAAAATGTTCCTGAATTTACTGAATGCTGAATATAATGCATGGCAAGGTGGCATAACATAATTCAGATGCTTCAAAGAGCTCATGTGAATGTGTTTCAGGCCCACACACAGCTTCACAAGCTCCACAGCATGGTTAGCAATTCAGATTGAAAAGTATATTTATCTCAAATAAGTTTACATTTTATAAAAATCCAACCTGTCATCTTTCCTTTGCATTAGTCATGAGGTTTCAGAAGGACACACAGTCAATTTTCAAACACTGGCATAGAGAATTCAGGCTCAACATTTTATTTGAAGTCAGTATCTAAACATTTAGAGGTCTACCCACACTGAAGAGAAGTCTGGCTTAGACCAGATGGATTGCAGGCTAGGAGATTTGAGGAACTTGCCTGACCATTACCTCCTTTGAAAAGTGAGTCTTCACCTTTGGCTCAAACGTGAACAACATGATCCTCTTTCCCAGAGAGAACTGAAATCAAAGCATATATACTTTTCACAGAACCATAGAATGGTTTGGACTGGAAGGGACCTTAAAGATCATCTCGTTCTAACCTCCCTGCCATGGGCAGGGACACCTTCCACTAGACCAGGTTGCTCCAAGCCCCGTCCAACCTGGCGTGAAACACTGCCGGGGATGGGGCAGCCACAGCTTCTCTTGGTAACCTGTGCCAGTGTCTTACCATCCTCATAGTAAAGAATTGCTTCCTCATATCTATTCTAAGAATAATCTACCCTCCTTCAGTTTAAAGCCATTACCCCTTGACCTATAACTACATGCTCCCCTCCAGATTTCTTGTAGGCCCCCTTTAGGCACTGTAAGGCTGCTCTAAGGTCTCCCCAGTCTTCTCTTCTCCAGGCTGAACAACCCCAGCTCTCTTGGCCTGTCTTCATAAGAGAGGTGCTCCAGCCCTCTGATCATCTTCATGACCCTTCTCTGGACCTGCTCAAGTAGGTCCATGTCTCTCTTGTGTTGAGGACACCAGAGCTGAATGCAGTACTGCAAGTGGGGTCTCACAAGAGCAGAGTAAAGGGGCAGGATCACCTCCTTTGACTTGCTGGTCATGTTCCTTTTGATGCAGCCCAGGATATGGTTGGTTTCCAGGCTATAAGCACACATTGCTGGGTCATGTTGAGCTTCTTGTTAACCAACACTGCCAAGTCCTTCTCCTCAGGGCTGCTCGCAATCAGTTCTCTGCCCAGCTTGGGATTGCTCCAGCCCAGGTGAAGGACCTTGCATGTGGCCTTGTTGAACTTCATTAGGTATGCAAGGATCCACCTATCAAGCCTGTCAAGGTCCCTCCGGATGGCATCCCTTTCCTCCTCTGTGTCAACTCCACCACACAGCTTAGTGCCATTGGCAAACTCAATCCCACTGTCCATGTCACCGACAAAGATGTTACACAGCATGGGTCCCAACACTGACCCCTGAGAAACACCACTTGTCACTGGTCTACACTTGGACATCAAGCCATTGACCTCAACCCTTGGAGTGCGACCATTCAGCCAATTCTTATCTAATGAGTGGTCCATACACCAAATTTGTGCCTCTCCAGTTTAGAGACCAGGATGTTGTGCAGGGCTGTCAAATGCCTTGCACAAGTCCAGGTAGATGATGTCAGTTGCTCTTCCTTTATCCGCCAATGCTGTAACCCTGTCACAGAAGGCCACCAAATCTGTCAGGTACGATTTGCCCTTAGCAAAGCCATGCTGGCTGTCACCAATCACCTTCTTATTTTCTAACAGCATATGCTAATGCATAGTTTACAGGAGGATCTGCTCCACGATCTAGCCAGGCTAACTGACTGGCCTCTACTTCCTTAGTTCTTCCATTTTTCTCTTCCTAAAAATAGGGGCTACATTTCCCTTTTTCCAGTTGGTGGGAACTTCACAATCTGCCATGACGTCTCAAATACGATAGATAATGGCTTGGCAACTTCATCCACCAGTTCCTTCAGGACCTGCGGAAGCATCTCATCAGGTCCCATGGACTTGTGCAACATCAGGTTCCTTAGATGGTTTTGAAGGTGGTATTCTCCTACAGTGGGTAGTTCTTCATTCTCCCAGTCCCTGCCTTTGCCTTCTGCAACTTGGGCAATGTGGCTGGACCTCTTGCTGGTGAAGACCAAGGCAAAAAAGTCATCGAGTACCTCAACTTTCCTCATATCACAGGTAACCGGGACTCCAGTTTCTTTCCAGAGAGGGACCACATTTTTCCTAGTTTTCCTTTTATCATAAGCATAACTATAGAAGATTTTCTTGTTGCCCTTGATGTCACTGGCCAGGTTGAATTCTATCAGGGCTTTAGCTTTCCTAACCTGATCCCTGGCTGCTTGGACAATTTCTCTGTGTTCCTCTCAGGCTACCTGTCCTTGTTCCCACTCTCTGCAGCCTTCCTTTTTGTGCTGGGGTTTGTCCAAGAGCTCCATGTTCATCCATGCAGGCCTCCTGGTGTTTTTGTCCAACTTCCTCTTTGCCAGGAAGCATCATGCCTGAGGTTAGAGGAGGTGATCCTTGAATATTATCCGGCTTTCTTGGACCCCTCTTCCTGCCAGGGCTTTATCCCATGGTATTCTACCAGGCAGATCCCTGAAGATGCCAAAGCCTGCTCTCCTGAAGCCCAGGGTAGCGTGCCTGCTGTGCACCCTCCCCACTGCCCTCATGGTCTTGAACTCCACCATTTCATTGTTACTGCAGCCAAGGCTGCCCTTGAGTTTCACACTTCCCACCAGCCCCTCCCTGTTGGTGAGAACAAGGTCCAGCATAGCACCTATCCTCGGCTCATCTATCACTTGGAGAAGGAAGTTATCATCAACACATTCCAGTAATCTCCTGGATTGCTTATGTCCTGCTGTGCTGTCCCTCCAACAGATACTGGAATGGCTGAAGACCTGTACGAGGACCAGGGCTCATGAACATCAGGCTGCTCCTACCCACCTATAGAGGGCCCCATCTGCTTAGTCTTCCTGGTCAGGTGGCCTGTAGCAGACCCCCATTATAAGGTCCCCTGTCCCTGCCCTCCCTTTAATCCTGTATCAGTGGTGCCCACATGAAACAACAGCAGTAGATAATAGTGGACTGTTTGAGGCTTGGTAGTCTCTCGGTGACATCCCTGACACAAGTCCCTAGTAGGCAGCACACCTCTCCAGAGAGTGTGTCACGTTGGCAAATGGGTACCTCTGTACCTCTCAGAAGAGTTGCCTACTAAGAGAGTCACTTTTCAGTATGAAGAGGCCATATCATACCTGTTGTATCCTTACAGCATTCTTGTGCCAGAGGCAGGCACCCACAGAATTTCAAACAGTGCACAGATTTGTTTTGAGTGGTGAGCCGTTAAGCTGTCTCCCCATACGTCTGATCTGAGCTTTTCCTTGTCATCTCACACAGATAATCATTTAAACTCTAACAAGCCTACATATATTCCCTTACATTTCTCCCTCACGTTTTGTGCAAAACAGTAGCCGCAGGTGGGGTGGGAGGACAAACACTGCATTCTGTCTGTTTGAGTTCATCATCGGTATTTTTCAAAGTCTTTGGGTCAAAAAACCTGCAAAGTTTAGTCTGCTGCCTCAGCATCTCCAGGAGTAGATCTGATAACCTGTGATGAGCTCTACTTCTACACGGGAACAAAACCCAAGCCTTTCCAGGATACATGTCAAGGTCTGCTTATGCCCCTCTTCTCCAGTATTCTCCAGATGGCAAGTCAATCAAAGCATCAGGGAGGGAAATAGGCACTGGAATGCCAGTCTGATGAAAACCACTGGCCATCTAGCAGACAAAAGGTAGTATGAAGAGAGTGTCGTCAGGTGGAATGGGCTGGGAATGAACTGGGACCAGACAAATCAAATACAATTCAGGCCACCAAATGGAATAGCCACAGGGCTTTGGGAATCCCACCACCTCAGGTTTGCCTTCCCCTGTAACTCTGGAATATGGATTAATGGTTGCCTGTTATGGCATCCAGGTGAAACCCTGAATTTTAATAAGTCTTTTGTTTCTTTTTATTTCTTGGGTTTGGTTTGTTGTTTATTTTTTCTTATAAGTAATGACCTCTGTAACACAATCAGTAAGCAAAGCAAAGCAAATGCATGAAAGGAAGAACTACAAGGTTTCCATTAGACTGTAATCAAATGGTGAGTTATTCATGTCAACTATTTCTTTGACCTAAGAGTAGTTTACTGCTCCTCAAAATATCTCTAACATCAGCCCTGGAAACAATTAAACAAGAGATAGGAAAAATAATCCCTTCCTCCCAAAAAAGGTTTATCTGTAATGTTTAATTTGGGGTGGATATTTTTCCAAGTCTGCTTCAGGTACCACTTAACACACTCTCAGTATCCCTCTTCGCTAATCTACTTTTGGCTCTGCAGCCTTTAATAGACAACTTTATCACAAAAACTGGTAAGCGTCACGACAACTTTACATTTCTCATGTCTGTACACAAAGAACCTGGAGCAAACACAGGCACTGTTGGAACTCAGCTCTCAGGATGTTGTTTAACAATCAGAATAATCAGAACACAGGGCTTAGTCTCCAACACTGTGCAGTGTGCGTTCAGTGGTACACCAGCTGGTTTCTAACATGAGGCAGCTCGATGACAGCTGATCATCCCCACTTGCCATGTAGGATGACTAACCAGCTTTTCCCTGCTAAGTCCCAGTGCTCTGCTACTCTCCTGGCTTGCTGTACCTACCTGCTCTGTCTTGCAGGTCACTGACTTTCAGCGAGACTTGCAGCTCTCAGGAGTACTGCAACATCGCAGGGCACAGCCACAGCCTTGTGACAGAGAACAGCTTCCTATGTACTCCTGTTACGCTCCCTTCACCCCTGTTTTCATGAAGCCTGGCACACCCAGACCTGCAACCTTGCCACACATTTGGGTGACCACCGCTTGCAGCAGATCTCCGGTTTTTGGGGGTTTTTTTTTGGTAAAACAGTATGACATGGTCAATATGATACAGGCTGAGGAGGGGATAAAACATATACGCACACAGATTTGAAGATACTGTTCTTTCGCTTTTGCTCCATGGCAGCATCCCGAAGCCCTGGCTGGGCGCAGATCACCCTGGGGCTGCCAGCCCCACCTCGGCCGCAGAGCTGGCAGGCAGGGGCAACCCATGGCCGGCTACACGGCTCGTTTCAGACCACTGACGCTGGCCCGCCCTCACGGCGAGGAGACCTACAATTCTTCTTTCTAGCAAATGCCTTTGTACGAAAAACATCTTCGACACGTCTAAGGAGGGGAAGAACGGCAAACCCTTCAAGCGGAGCCCTGTCGCACAGCCCGCAGTTCAGAGGGCTTTGCCAGGGGCTGGGACGGAGCGTCCCGCTTGCCCTGC
>NW_009933151.1:44587-48400 GCF_000696875.1 Nestor notabilis | reverse complement strand
CCGCTCGGCTGCGGGGACGCGCTAGTTAACATCCTGCCTTTCCTGGAGGAGATGAGTTATAACGGGACCAGCACCTCCGCTGTCCGTTTGCGCTGGAGTCGTCATAACAATGCACCGAGGCAGAGGTGAATTTATTTGCCCAATATTAAGAGCAGCGGTCTGACTGTGCGTGGTTCAGCCGGCGATGTTCATACGGGTGGGCACGACTGTCACACACAGACACTTCTCGAGACGCTCGTAGTCTCGAATAAGAGAAGTAAGGTGAACTGAGATCGTTCCTTCTGCTTACGGGAAAAAAACAGCAACTTTGTGAAACAGGTTTCATGATAAGAATCATTACGTCCATGCCAATGGGACGTTGCCTTAATGACCGGGGAAAGCCCAAGTCTGGGGAACCAGTGTATCCTAATTGACTTGCACTTTTCCGAGCAGGTTATGGAAGGTCCTTAGATTTAAGTGTAGCTGGATTTAGACGTGGGATGAGGGCACAGACAATTATGCGGTTTCCGAATCAGACGGGGAATCCTTTTTTCCCCCCCTTCCATTCATTCTGTGTATTTTTTTCCTGTTCCGATTGTGTGCTTTAACGCTACTGGTGGGTAGAGGACTGGCATTGTCTATCTCGTCACCTTTTAAGTATATTTAAAATAAGTGACTTAAGCTTTTGATCAATTGGGAAAAATTCTTCTTAATGTCCTTTAATTAATGAGCTTAAAAGAGATCATTGTCGCTTAAGAAGTGCTAAAGGAATACATCAGGATTACTTAGGCAAGTGATTCATCCGCACCATGTTGAGTTGTTTTCTTGGCAGTGTCTGAAATGCTTGGAATAAAACCCCACATTTTGGGTGGGTTATTTGGTAGCAGAGTAGTCGTTTTGCTCACTTAAGAAGAATGCAGGCAATAGCTAATTGCTATTCTCATGTGTTTGCTAATGACAAACAAATAGCCCATCAGAATTTACAATTCATTCCTTTTTAGTTTTGGCATTTCTTTTGCAGTATTTTCAAGCAAGGTTGCTGTTGTCACTGGCCACGTTTTCATGTAGGGCTTTATTTATTTTGAAAGGGGTCCGATCGTTTCTGCATGTTATTGTTGCCATTGGGAAAAAAAAAATCCACCTTTAAAATATGTTTTGGATTTTATTCTTTTACAGAACTAAGGAATCTATCTGGATTCTTTATTTTGTTCTGGATATTTGTACGTATTTTAACATGTCAAAAGCATAGTCTAAACATGTCTTGTAGAATGACGCAACTGGTTAGATGTAAATGCGTGAGTTTAAAGATGTAACATTTTGTTTATTTGTGGGTCTGGGGAGGAAAAATCAAAGTTTGTAAGCCATATTAACCATGCATATCTCAATTTTTCAGAGGATGGCCAGTATTTTCTAAAGGTCCTCATACCTAGTTATGCTGCTGGATCTATAATTGGGAAGGGAGGACAGACAATTGTTCAGTTGCAGAAAGAGACTGGGGCCACCATCAAGCTGTCTAAATCCAAAGATTTTTATCCAGGTAGGTGAAAAAATTAGCCAATTCTTTATTTTTAAATCCCTAGGGATGTATTGATATGTCATTATGTTTCATATAGTGACGACTATGCTTCCAGAGCAGCTGGAAGCATTATTTCTCAGAAAAGTCTGTTACAGAGTGCAACAGTGAAAATAAATGTTCTTTCTGAGTGTGTGGAATAGGCTGGGTGCTAACTGCTTTGAAATATGTTTAAAGATGTTTACAATGTTTCTGCAAAATAATATTTTCATTAATGATTGATTCGGTTTTTAGTTAAAAAAAAATAGCTTTAAGGAACCAACTTGACAGCTGGTGTAAAAATAATTGTTCATTTGAAGTTTCCAGACATTGTAATGACAATTAAGCTAGAATGAGTAAAAATGAGAGGCCGCTTCTTAAAGAATGGGCCATTTACTTTAAATCCATTATGTACCTTCTTTCTGCTTCACTGCTTTGTTCACGGACTCCGGAGTGAAGTAAAGAGGGCAAGTGCCGCTCTTTAGATATTCTTTATGTTATGCTTATCATGATGGTGGAAGAAAACTCTAGTATAGAAGTGAAATACTTTAGATGAATAATAAAATGACTATTTTATCAACTGTACTGATGTGCGCGAGAAGTATTTTAATGTTTTAATGTTTGCATTTAACAATAATAAATACATTATTTATAATTTCTCTAAGATTTCTGAAGAGGGAATCTTACGTAATGATATACAAGATTTTTAACTTCTGCAATTGAATAAGTTTTCCCTAAAGATGAACAAATTAGCATTCTGTAATTGAATTCTTTTCTAGAGGACTTTTAGCATACTGGTGCAAAATAATAACATAGCTAACACTTTTTTTTGGTGTTTTGATTTTGTTATTTTGAAGAATGACTGGTGATTTAGGTTCAAGTTGACTAGCTGCTACAGGCTTTTTTCTTCTGGAAAAGTAAGACCAGCTTTGCATTTGTTCTAGTTTAACAAGATGACTGAATTCTACAGAATAGTGAAGGCAGTTGGGTATGGATGTAGACAACACACACACTGGAGCATTTAGCTTTCCCATCCTCTAACTTCAGTGTCAGGCAGAAGTGGATGTTTTTTTATTAATGGAGAGATTGTGGTCTATTTACAATGATGATTGTTGATGTGGAAATTTTAATGCACCTGTTGTATGTATCCTTAATGAATGTAGTTTATAATACTTAAATGTCAGATGTTAAAGTGATGCATGTAGATTTTTCGTGTTCAAAGATGCAGCTAATGAACTGATGCTTATTGCCTTTGAGGTTTGGAAGTTGTTTTTCTATTTTACTTTAGAAAGTTAGAAAAAATGATCCTTTACTTTGAAAGGTATGTTAGGGTAGGGAAAAAAAATCAATGTAGAATTGTAAAAAGTCTTGGAAGAAATAAAAGCATTCAAAAGAGCCTGATTGCAGAATTAATAGCATAATCTGGGTGAAGAACCGCAATAGTAAATTAAATTCACTGTCAGTAGATGAAAATGAAATAGATTTTCTGCATTATACATGAGATGGTATCAGATATGCAAGGATGTGACAGAAAATTGGTGTTTATGAAGAATATTTCAAATACCAAATTACAAGCCTTTTCATTTTACTACAGTTTATTTACACTCACTTGGAAAGGACGCTCCAAAGATTAGATCTTTTGTTCAGTGCGCTAGCATAGTTCTTCTGTTTTCTGATTAAATTAGAATTACATATTTTTTTGTGTAGTAAATTGTAAAGATAGAGCAGTAGTAGCAGAAGAACCTTTGAAAAATAAAAATTAGCAAGCTAGAATGACATGAGTAAAAATGTTTGTGACAAACATATGCTCTTTTAAAATCAGTTGTAATAATATACATAACTAAGGCAGAGAGGCTCAAGCAGTTTCACTGTAACAGGTGCAAATGAAGTTTAAGTTTGACTTCATGCAGTCTCCTTTGAATTTGCAGCCACGTTGTGTCATAGAGAAAATGAGTGTTCTAATGAAGTTGGCGAGTGTTACCTGCTAAAGTGTGGAACAGGGATGGGAAATGGATTACGGTATTAGTCTATTTGCGTTTGACCACCAGCCCAAGGAATTTTTGGAGGTCCTTTCATTCCCTGAGCTGATGGCTTTTGGGTTTCTTCCAGACTCTCATGCTTATATAGCATTAGGTAATACAGACCTTGTGAAATAGCTAATACAAAGATATAGTTTCTACTTTTTACAAAGTTTCTTAAGCAATTACTCTTTTTCCTATTAGGAAGTTACTTAGTCTGTACCTCTGACGCTTGTGACTGTAAGTGTATTTAGAGTACATTTT